>NW_017308434.1:0-12490 GCF_000935625.1 Nanorana parkeri | reverse complement strand
CCAGGAACAGACAAGGGATGTGTCTGGGTGGTGACTGTATCATTGTGTGTGTCAGGTTCCTATAAGGTGTCAGGATGTCTCTGTCTATTTCTCCATGGAGGAGTGGGAGTATCTAGAAGGACACCGGGATCTCTACAAGGACGTCGTGATGGAGAATGCCCCGCCCCTCACATCACCGGGTAAGAGGAGACTGGATAAAAGTAACGTTCCTCGTTTGAGTTAAGGAATTATGTCAGATTATGTCTCTCTCTGGAGTTGGGACCTCTTATAATACAATCTAGCTCAATTCTTTGAGCACACGTGGGTGTAATACAGCTCAGTTCATCATCTGATACACACATAGAAACAATGTATTCAGTCAGTGTGTGTGTTTCCTACAGATGGATCCAGTAAGAGGAACCCACCAGAGAGATGTCCCCGTCCTCTGTATTCCCAGGATTCCACCCAGGAAGATCTCACCGTCCCCCACCATGATCAGGTAGGTGGGACTGAGCGTCATTCATTTTGTAGGAGATGGCATTCTTCTATGTACCATCTTTTTTTTGTTTGCCTTTAATAAATGCTATATTTTGTTTGTTTTGTTTTAGAGCAAAGACCTGATCTATATGAAAGTTGAGATTAAGGAAGAAGAAGTAGAAGCACATGTTGGTGGTGTACAACAGTCCATGGGGAAGGTTGAGATGATTATAAAAACAGAACGGAAGGAATCTTCTCTAGATATCAGCGGAGGTGAGTGAGGTCCATCTCCATTCCCCAATATAACGTCATGTGACCAACAAATGAGGAGGAGACACTGTACACCATATGAAAGGTCCATCTCCATTGTGGGCCTTGTGGGCGCTGTAGGATCTCAATCCATGGCGGTGTATTATGTTACCAATGGTTTGTTTGGTGACCGTGGTCCCAACTGCCTTGAGATCATTCACAAGCTCCTCCCCCCGTGTAGTTCTGGGCGGATCCCTCACTTTTCTCACGATCATCCTCACCCCATGAGGCCAAATCTTGCATGGAGCTCCAGACCGAGGCCCATTGATGGTTATCTTGTATTCCTTCCATTTGGGAATAATCGCTCCAACAATTGTTTCCTTCTCACCGAGCTTCTTGCTGATCGTCTTGTAGCCCATTCCAGCCTTGTGCAGGTCCACAATCTTGTCCCTAATGTCCTCTGACTGCTCTTTGGTCTTGCCCATGGTGGTGAGGTTTGACAGCTCTTTGGTCTTGCCCATGGTGGTGAGGTCTGACAGCTCTTTGGTCTTGCCCATGGTGGTGAGGTCTGACAGCTCTTTGGTCTTGCCCATGGTGGTGAGGTCTGACAGCTCTTTGGTCTTGCCCATGGTGGTGAGGTCTGACAGCTCTTTGGTCTTGCCCATGGTGGTGAGGTCTGACAGCTCTTTGGTCTTGCCCATGGTGGTGAGGTCTGACAGCTCTTTGGTCTTGCCCATGGTGGTGAGGTCTGACAGCTCTTTGGTCTTGCCCATGGTGGTGAGGTCTGACAGCTCTTTGGTCTTGCCCATGGTGGTGAGGTCTGACAGCTCTTTGGTCTTGCCCATGGTGGTGAGGTCTGACAGCTCTTTGGTCTTGCCCATGGTGGTGAGGTCTGACAGCTCTTTGGTCTTGCCCATGGTGGTGAGGTCTGACAGCTCTTTGGTCTTGCCCATGGTGGTGAGGTCTGACAGCTCTCTGGTCTTGCCCATGGTGGTGAGGTTTGACAGCTCTTTGGTCTTGCCCATGGTGGTGAGGTCTGACAGCTCTTTGGTCTTGCCCATGGTGGTGAGGTCTGACAGCTCTTTGGTCTTGCCCATGGTGGTGAGGTCTGACAGCTCTCTGGTCTTGCCCATGGTGGTGAGGTCTGACAGCTCTTTGGTCTTGCCCATGGTGGTTAGGTCTGACAGCTCTTTGGTCTTGCCCATGGTGGTGAGGTCTGACAGCTCTCTGGTCTTGCCCATGGTGGTGAGGTTTGACAGCTCTATGGTCTTGCCCATGGTGGTGAGGTCTGACAGCTCTATGGTCTTGGCCATGGTGGTGAGGTCTGACAGCTCTTTGGTCTTGCCCATGGTGGTGAGGTCTGACAGCTCTCTGGTCTTGCCCATGGTGGTGAGGTTTGACAGCTCTATGGTCTTGCCCATGTAGGTGAGGTCTGACAGCTCTTTAGTCTTGCCCATGGTGGTGAGGTCTGACAGCTCTTTGGTCTTGCCCATGATGGTGAGGTCTGACAGCTCTTTGGTCTTGCCCATGGTGGTGTGGTCTGACAGCTCTCTGGTCTTGCCCATGGTGGTGAGGTCTGACAGCTCTTTGGTCTTGCCCATGGTGGTTAGGTCTGACAGCTCTTTGGTCTTGCCCATGGTGGTGAGGTCTGACAGCTCTATGGTCTTGCCCATGGTGGTGAGGTCTGACAGCTCTATGGTCTTGCCCATGGTGGTGAGGTCTGACAGCTCTCTGGTCTTGCCCATGGTGGTGAGGTTTGACAGCTCTATGGTCTTGCCTATGGAGGTGAGGTCTGACAGCTCTTTGGTCTTGCCCATGGTGGGGAGGTCTGACAGTTCTTTGGTCCTGCCCATGGTGGTGAGGTCTGACAGCTCTTTGGTCCTGCCCATGGTGGTGATGTTTGGATGGAAGAAAGAGATTCTGTGGACAGGTGTCTTCTATAACGAGTTGTCGTTAGGAGCACCTTCTTAAAGTGACAGGACTCACCTGTGTAACACATAGCCAGTCTGTGGGAGGAGCCAGAATTATTATTGGTTTGGTAGGGGATCAAATACTCATTTTTCTGTAATTATTGTAATTTAATATCAGATTTGAGTAAATCGTCTTTTACAAAATTGTTTTTTCCAGGTGGACTTTACGTCCCGAATTCCATTGCTGAAGAGCCAAAGGAACCAAATAGGAGATCCCATCCTATGACTCCAGAGATCCATCGGAGTTCTCCCAGTGCTCCGAGATCAGCAGATCCATCTGATACCAAGGAACCTCCTTTAAGCCATGAAGCAGTTAACGCAGAGGGAACCTCACTGTCCTGTTTGGGGTGCGGAAAATCTTTTAGGATGAAATCTGAACTTCTTCTACATCTCAGATCTCACACCAAAGTGACCTTCACGTGTTTGGAGTGCGAGAAGTCTTTCAATGATAAAACCGACTTTCTTATCCACCAGAAAAGCCACAAGGGCGAGCGTCCTTATTCGTGTTCAGAGTGCGGGAAACGTTTCACTGAGAAAAGCGTACTTCTAACGCATCAGAGAATTCACACAGGTGAGCGCCCCTTTTCTTGTTCTGCGTGCGGGAAAAGTTTTGCTCAAAAAGCACACCTGATTACCCACCAGAGAGTTCACACGGGTGAGCGTCCTTTCTCATGTTCAGACTGCGGCAAATCTTTCTCTGCTAAAGCAAAGCTTCTGACACATCAGATAATTCACACAGGTGAGCGCCCCTTCTCTTGTTCATGGTGCGGGAAATGTTTTGCTCAAAAAACACACCTTCTTACCCACCAGAGAGTTCACACGGGTGAGCGTCCTTTTTCGTGTTCAGATTGTGGAAAAAGTTTCGCTCAAAAAGGACACCTTATTAAACACCAAAGAAGTCACGTCGACGTGCGTCATTTTACAGGTGCAGAGTGCGGGAAATCTTTTATATTGAAAAGACACCTTCTGTTACACCAGAGAATTCACACAGGAGAGCGCCCCTACTCTTGTTCTGAGTGCGGGAAAAGTTTTGCTCAAAAAGTACACCTTCTTACCCACCAAAGAGTTCACAAGGGTGAGTGTCCTTTTTCATGTTCAGAGTGTGGGAAATGTTTCTCTGTTAAAGGGAAGCTTCTGACACATCAGAGAAGTCACACGGGTGAGCGACCATTTTCATGTTCAGACTGCGGGAAACGGTTTACTCTGAAAGGAAACCTTCTAACACACCAGAGAATAGGTCTGACAGCTCTTTGGTCTTGCCCATGGTGGTGAGGTCTGACAGCTCTATGGTCTTGCCCATGGTGGTGAGGTCTGACAGCTCTATGGTCTTGCCCATGGTGGTGAGGTCTGACAGCTCTCTGGTCTTGCCCATGGTGGTGAGGTTTGACAGCTCTATGGTCTTGCCTATGGAGGTGAGGTCTGACAGCTCTTTGGTCTTGCCCATGGTGGGGAGGTCTGACAGCTCTTTGGTCTTGCCCATGGTGGTGAGGTCTGACAGCTCTTTGGTCCTGCCCATGGTGGTGATGTTTGGATGGAAGAAAGAGATTCTGTGGACAGGTGTCTTCTATAACGAGTTGTCGTTAGGAGCACCTTCTTAAAGTGACAGGACTCACCTGTGTAACACATAGCCAGTCTGTGGGAGGAGCCAGAATTATTATTGGTTTGGTAGGGGATCAAATACTCATTTTTCTGTAATTATTGTAATTTAATATCAGATTTGAGTAAATCGTCTTTTACAAAATTGTTTTTTCCAGGTGGACTTTACGTCCCGAATTCCATTGCTGAAGAGCCAAAGGAACCAAATAGGAGATCCCATCCTATGACTCCAGAGATCCATCGGAGTTCTCCCAGTGCTCCGAGATCAGCAGATCCATCTGATACCAAGGAACCTCCTTTAAGCCATGAAGCAGTTAACGCAGAGGGAACCTCACTGTCCTGTTTGGGGTGCGGAAAATCTTTTAGGATGAAATCTGAACTTCTTCTACATCTCAGATCTCACACCAAAGTGACCTTCACGTGTTTGGAGTGCGAGAAGTCTTTCAATGATAAAACCGACTTTCTTATCCACCAGAAAAGCCACAAGGGCGAGCGTCCTTATTCGTGTTCGGAGTGTGGGAAATGTTTCACTGAGAAAAGCGTACTTCTAACGCATCAGAGAATTCACACAGGTGAGCGCCCCTTTTCTTGTTCTGCGTGCGGGAAAAGTTTTGCTCAAAAAGCACACCTGATTACCCACCAGAGAGTTCACACGGGTGAGCGTCCTTTCTCATGTTCAGACTGCGGCAAATCTTTCTCTGCTAAAGCAAAGCTTCTGACACATCAGATAATTCACACAGGTGAGCGCCCCTTCTCTTGTTCATGGTGCGGGAAATGTTTTGCTCAAAAAACACACCTTCTTACCCACCAGAGAGTTCACACGGGTGAGCGTCCTTTTTCGTGTTCAGATTGTGGAAAAAGTTTCGCTCAAAAAGGACACCTTATTAAACACCAAAGAAGTCACGTCGACGTGCGTCATTTTACAGGTGCAGAGTGCGGGAAATCTTTTATATTGAAAAGACACCTTCTGTTACACCAGAGAATTCACACAGGAGAGCGCCCCTACTCTTGTTCTGAGTGCGGGAAAAGTTTTGCTCAAAAAGTACACCTTCTTACCCACCAAAGAGTTCACAAGGGTGAGTGTCCTTTTTCATGTTCAGAGTGTGGGAAATGTTTCTCTGTTAAAGGGAAGCTTCTGACACATCAGAGAAGTCACACGGGTGAGCGACCATTTTCATGTTCAGACTGCGGGAAACGGTTTACTCTGAAAGGAAACCTTCTAACACACCAGAGAAGACACACGGGAGAGCATCCTTTCTCATGTGTAGAGTGCGGGAAGTGTTTCACTGTCAAAAGAGTACTTCTTAGACACCAGATAACTCACACAGGTAAGTATCCTTATTCATGTTCAGAGTGTGGGAAATGTTTCACTGAGAAATGTGGACTTTTAATACATCAGCGAATTCACACAGGTGAGCGCCCCTTCTCTTGTTCTGAGTGCAGGAAAAGTTTTGTTCAAAAAGCACACCTAATTACCCACTTGAGAGTTCACACAGGTGCGCGTTCTTTTTTATGTTCAGACTGCGGGAAATCTTTCTCTGGTAAAGGAGAGCTTTTAATGCACCAGATAAGGCACACAGGAGATCATCCTTTCGCATGTGTAGAGTGCGGGAAGTGTTTCACTGACAAAAGAGCACTTTCTAAACACCAGATAATTCACACAGGTAAGTATCCTTATTCATGTTCAGAGTGTGGGAAAAGTTTCACTGAGAAAGCATACCTCCTTACACACCAGAGAATTCATACAGGTGAGCGTCCTTTTTCATGTTCAGATTGTGGAAAATGTTTCACGCGAAAAGGAAACCTTCTTAAACACCAAAGAATACACACTGGTGAGCGTCCTTTTCCATGTGCAGAGTGTGGTAAATGTTTCACTGAGAAAGGAAAACTCCTTAGACATCAGAGAATTCACACGGGTGTGCGCCCTTTTTCCTGCCCTGAATGCGGGAAAGGTTTCACTGAAAAAGGAAAACTTCTTACACATGAAAGAATTCACACGGGTGAGCACCCTTTTTCCTGTCTGGAGTGTGGGAAATGCTTTATACAGAAAGGACATCTAATTAGACACCAGAGAACACACAACTCCTGATGCTGTTGTCTGATATATTATGCCAGCTGAAACTCTTTGTCCATGGAAGATCTATACGATAAAAGGGGGTTTTTAATGAGTTCCACCCCTGCCACATGTCAGTTATAGGTGGTCTGGTTGGCTGAGTCATCTGATATATCTTGGAGACACTGCTGGTAAGATTTGCCTGCCACACACCTTGGGCTGCCACCATTCCTTATTTGCATTACAAAAATTAAACTCCAGCAGGAAGTGTGGGGACCCCTAATATTGGCCATGGAAGATGTAAAGAACAAGGACCTGATGTATGTATCCTCAACAACTCAATGGCATCCACCAATTTGGGTGGACTGGCCAGCTGACACCCCGACATCATCAAGAAGGAACTTTTTCACATTTATATTTCTGCAGATATCGATACAAGATAACTTTGTTAGACTGACTACTCCTCGGCCATCGGTTAGCTTCAACATTCATATAGTGGGCCGTCTGTCCGTTGTGCATCGGTCCACCGTGCCCAATCAGAAATGAGCTTTCCCAAGAGAACCTTTTGGTTGGTCACATTTGCTTGTTCCTCATCATTGTTCTATGTTCTGCTTTGAAATATAAAAAGCTTTTTACACTTTACATCGTGTCCCGACTCCGTTCTTTATAGGTGACCAGCGATAGATGAGCTCAGTCCATAGAGAGTCCTCCATTGGTGATGGGAATGAGCTCGGTTCATAGAGTCCTCCATTGGGGATGGGAATGAGCTCAGTTCATAGAGAGTCCTCCATTGGTGATGGGAATGAGCTCGGTTCATAGAGTCCTCCATTGGGGATGGGAATGAGCTCAGTTCATAGAGAGTCCTCCATTGGTGATGGGAATGAGCTCGGTTCATAGAGTCCTCCATTGGGGATGGGAATGAGCTCAGTTCATAGAGAGTCCTCCATTGGTGATGGGAATGAGCTCGGTTCATAGAGTCCTCCATTGGGGATGGGAATGAGCTCAGTTCATAGAGAGTCCTCCATTGGTGATGGGAATGAGCTCGGTTCATAGAGTCCTCCATTGGGGATGGGAATGAGCTCAGTTCATAGAGAGTCCTCCATTGGTGATGGGAATGAGCTCGGTTCATAGAGTCCTCCATTGGGGATGGGAATGAGCTCAGTTCATAGAGAGTCCTCCATTGGTGATGGGAATGAGCTCGGTTCATAGAGTCCTCCATTGGGGATGGGAATGAGCTCAGTTCATAGAGAGTCCTCCATTGGTGATGGGAATGAGCTCGGTTCATAGAGTCCTCCATTGGGGATGGGAATGAGCTCAGTTCATAGAGAGTCCTCCATTGGTGATGGGAATGAGCTCGGTTCATAGAGTCCTCCATTGGGGATGGGAATGAGCTCAGTTCATAGAGAGTCCTCCATTGGTGATGGGAATGAGCTCGGTTCATAGAGTCCTCCATTGGGGATGGGAATGAGCTCAGTTCATAGAGAGTCCTCCATTGGTGATGGGAATGAGCTCGGTTCATAGAGTCCTCCATTGGGGATGGGAATGAGCTCAGTTCATAGAGAGTCCTCCATTGGTGATGGGAATGAGCTCGGTTCATAGAGTCCTCCATTGGGGATGGGAATGAGCTCAGTTCATAGAGAGTCCTCCATTGGTGATGGGAATGAGCTCGGTTCATAGAGTCCTCCATTGGGGATGGGAATGAGCTCAGTTCATAGAGAGTCCTCCATTGGTGATGGGAATGAGCTCGGTTCATAGAGTCCTCCATTGGGGATGGGAATGAGCTCAGTTCATAGAGAGTCCTCCATTGGTGATGGGAATGAGCTCGGTTCATAGAGTCCTCCATTGGGGATGGGAATGAGCTCAGTTCATAGAGAGTCCTCCATTGGTGATGGGAATGAGCTCGGTTCATAGAGTCCTCCATTGGGGATGGGAATGAGCTCAGTTCATAGAGAGTCCTCCATTGGTGATGGGAATGAGCTCGGTTCATAGAGTCCTCCATTGGGGATGGGAATGAGCTCAGTTCATAGAGAGTCCTCCATTGGTGATGGGAATGAGCTCGGTTCATAGAGTCCTCCATTGGGGATGGGAATGAGCTCAGTTCATAGAGAGTCCTCCATTGGTGATGGGAATGAGCTCGGTTCATAGAGTCCTCCATTGGGGATGGGAATGAGCTCAGTTCATAGAGAGTCCTCCATTGGTGATGGGAATGAGCTCGGTTCATAGAGTCCTCCATTGGGGATGGGAATGAGCTCAGTTCATAGAGAGTCCTCCATTGGTGATGGGAATGAGCTCGGTTCATAGAGTCCTCCATTGGGGATGGGAATGAGCTCAGTTCATAGAGAGTCCTCCATTGGTGATGGGAATGAGCTCGGTTCATAGAGTCCTCCATTGGGGATGGGAATGAGCTCAGTTCATAGAGAGTCCTCCATTGGTGATGGGAATGAGCTCGGTTCATAGAGTCCTCCATTGGGGATGGGAATGAGCTCAGTTCATAGAGAGTCCTCCATTGGTGATGGGAATGAGCTCGGTTCATAGAGTCCTCCATTGGGGATGGGAATGAGCTCAGTTCATAGAGAGTCCTCCATTGGTGATGGGAATGAGCTCAGATCATAGAGAGTCATCCATTGGTGATGGGAATGAGCTCGGGTTATAGAGAGTCCTCCGTTGGTGAAAGATGGATTTTTATTCCAGGCAAGCAACAAGACAAGTCAGCGAAGTCCGGTAAAACAAAGTACACTGCAGTTTTCACAACCTCCACAAGATGGCGGACACAGGTTTTCTCAGTGGAGCAGAAAAAAACGGAAGTGATGTAAGCTATAGACAGGAAGTGATGTAGGAGTATAAACAGGAAGTTCCAGGTCAGAGGTGAATTGGAGGGAAGAGGAGACATTGCTGGAGCTGCCAGCTGAGGAGGTAATAAGATATTCCTTTATATTTACATCCAGTAACCCCCCCGCCCCCCTTTGTGTCCATCCTTGTCCTCTGTATTCTCTGTGATGTCTTTTATACTATTATATAATACGGATATCTGGACTTCAATGATACGGCCATGTTAGCACAACAAAGACAGCTGCATGAGTACAGCAGCCACGGCATTATATTGTCATCCTCCATGTTTCCTCTCCTCTACAGCGCTGTATACCTATATACAACATGAAGCCGTCTTCCTGTAGCCCGCGGCATGTTATTGCATCCCCACCAAAGATAAAAGTAGGTCCGCCTATGCTGCGTTCCCCCGGCATGCACAATGAACTGTGGCCACGGTGCGCTAAATGGTGGTCCTACCTCAGAAGGACACGGTCATATGGAAATTCACCGCACACGTGGCACAGTACTTTGTACACACGGGAGAGTCCATCAACCACGGGAGAAAGAATAATATAAAGTAATGGGGGGTGAGCAGGGGTCCCGTAAAGTGATGGGGTGTGAGCTGGGGTCCCGTAAAGTGATGGGGTGTGAGCTGGGGTCCCGTAAAGTGATGGCGGGCGAGCAGGGGTCCCGTAAAGTGATGGGGTGTGAGCTGGGGTCCCGTAAAGTGATGGCGGGCGAGCAGGGGTCCCATAAATTGGGGGGGCGAGCAGAGGTCCCATAGAGTGATGGTGGGCGAGGTGGGGTCCCGTAAAGTGATGGGGGGTGAGCAGGGGTCCCGTAAAGTGATGGTGTTCACCTGCAAATTGTCTTCTGAGATTCCCCTGTTACTGCGCAGCCAATAGGAAGCGTCCGAGTCACACACGGGGGGCAGTGTTGCACTGAAACAGAGGGGCGAGAGTGTCACATGACTGCAGGTTTTGGGGCATTGTGTGTGTACACGAGTCCCCCGTGTGGTCTAGTATCTAAGAGTACCTGTCCCCCTGTATGTTCCGGTCTCTGAGGAAGGTATCTAAATGCTTTTTGAATGATTCCACACACTCAGCTGATGCCACCGCTTGTGGAAGAGAGTTCCAGACCCTGACTCTGGCTGAGAAGAACCCCCGACTCCCCTTTGTGCTGAGATCTTTTCTCCACCAGTTTTAGGTGGCGGCCTCTAGTCCTTGTTATGGTCCTTGTGGTGTTGCCATCACCACTGAACATCGTGTACATCAGAATCATGTCCCCTCCCCCTAATCTCCTTCCGCTGTGAGCAAGTTTAAATTTAGTAACCTTGTCTCATAGCTCTGGTCCTCCAGCCCCCTAATTAGTTTGGTTCCCCTTCTCTGGACTCTCTCCAGCTCCAGGACGTCCTTTCTGTGGATTGGTGACCAAAACTGGACCAGATGAGGCCGATCCAGCGACCTATAAAGTCGCAGAATTATAGATTTGTCTCTACAGAACATTCCCGTCATAATACAAGACAGAACTCTGCTCGCTGTGTGTGCAGCAGCCTGGCATTGTCGTGCCTCAGCCCGGCCTTGCGTGCCTCAGCCCGGCCTTGCGTGCCTCAGCCCCTATTTTATCCAGGTCCTCCTGTAATGTTATAATGTCTAATCCCGAGTCTATGACCCTCCCAATTTTGGTGTCATCAGCAAGCACAGAAACATGGCTATTAGCCCCTCCCCCAATATAATTAATAAACAGGTTAGAGGGGTGTTAGCGGTTACCCCGTGTACTGTGTCTATAAAAAAAAAAATGCAACAAGGTGGATAAAGACATGTACTGTGTGCGCACTCCGTCCCTGCGCTCTCCGGCTGCGGCCTCTCCGTCCCTGCGCACTGTCCGTGTGCTGTGGCTGTGTGTGTGCGCACTGTCTGTTTGAGCTCTGTGCAGGCGTGTTGTCCGTCTGCATCCATGTACCACAAAGACTGTGCACCACACTGAGTGAGGGTTCAGCGTGACCATGAGGAAGGAGAGACGTGGACACGCAGGAGGAGAATGTAATCCTGCTGAGGGGAGTGGGAAGGGAATGTAAAGCTGGCGGTTTGCTGGCCGCTGACAACACTGCTGACCAGAAACAGAAGGGAGGTCGTCTTCAGAGGAGAGACATGCGAGGGAGGAGGAGAGGACATAAAGAGGAAGAGCAGGCAGGAAGATGGGAGAACATTCACTAAGGGTGTAAAGCTGAACGGGTGAAAGTAGACTCCCAGTGATCTTCTCTAATATAACACAGGAGGAAGAGAACTCTGCACAGGAAGTTCCATCTCACTGCTGGGAATGGATCCGGGGAAGTGTAGTGAAGAAAGAAGGTCATAAAAGCCATCATCAAGATCTGATCTGACAGGAGAGGTGAGCGGTGCCGGGAATTCTGGGACATGATCCAGGAACAGACGAGGGATGTGTCTGGAGGGTGACTGTATCATTGTGTGTGTCAGGTTCCTATAAGGTGTCAGGATCTATTTCTTCATAGGAGCGCGAGTATTTAGAGGACACCGGGATCTCTGGGACACAAGGACCTCCACGATGGCAAATCGGCCGCCACGCACACCAACGGGTAAGAGGAAACTTTATTGTAGAGGAGAGAGCAGTACGGAGGGTCCACCTAGATCCCCCATCATCTGATACACACATAGAAACAATGTATTCAGTCAGTGTGTGTGTCTCCTACAGATGGATCCAGTAAGAGGAACCCACCAGGGAGATGTCCCAGTCCTCCATCCCCGCAGGATTCCGCAGAGGACGACCGGGATGTTGCTAACCAGGATCAGGTAGGTGGGACGGGATATCCAGAACTCAGAGTATGCCATGACATCATTTCCAAGACGTCTATTCTTATTATTTTGTTATTTTCTTTCTTTTTGTTTTGTTTTTGGGGATTAGGGTGACGACCTGATTTATATCAAAGTCGAGGTTAAAGAGGAAGAAGAAGAAGAGGAGATTTTCGTGCTGGGTGATGAGCAGTCCATGGAGGAGGATGAGAAGGTTGTGAACAGGAAACAGGAAGAGTCTTCTCTAGCAATTAACACCGGTGAGTAATAATCGTCACATGGAAAGACAAGTGTTCCTTTTGTTTGAAGATGCCTCTTCTGTGCTTCTCATCATCCATTAAGGAAAAGACGGAGAGATATTAACTTCAGTCTTCTATTATATCATCGATGTGTCTACACAACCACCTAAAAAAGGCGAGATACTGTTACCTAAACATTACATCAATTCCCAATCATCATCACCACCACAAATATGTCATCTTTCTACTTAACACACTTTCCAGTATTGCCAACAAATGAGGAGGAGATACTGTACACCATATGAAGGT
>NW_017308433.1:189115-199833 GCF_000935625.1 Nanorana parkeri | reverse complement strand
AACTGTTGGCGCTACATAAATACTATGTAATAATAATAATATAACAGGAGGAGCTGGAAAATGGACGGGGACCCCCATATTTTTTGGTGGACAGGAGCAGAGCCGGGAATGATGGAGGAAGCTCTCACTGCATGAGCATCCAGGACATACAATATAAGACGGGGGATGGGTAAGCCCGCCAGACCGGGCTGCACTTATATCCCAACCTATAAAGTATTGTTTTCGGGTGGATGATCACATGTTGTATTGCAGCAAATTTTAGGTGGAAGTATTAATGTGATATTTTATTTCAGCAGGAAGTTCAGTCTCCCGGGACGTACTCGCAGGGAACCACCCGAAGATACATCGTCCAGAACAATGAGCAGGTATTGTGTGATATGGAAAGTATGACGGAGATATAACGGAACATTCCAGATGGTTAGAATGATATTGATAACTTCTAATGTATGAAAATATCTCATCCCGTCCATGAGAGGGGAGTTCATTACACCTGAAGGATTGATACATTGGATCTCTCCTGAGTATTGATACATTGGATCTCTCCTGAGTATTGATACCTTGGCTCTCTGCCTGAGTATTGATACCTTGGCTCTCTGCCTGAGTATTGATACCTTGGCTCTCTGCCTGAGTATTGATACCTTGGCTCTCTGCCTGAGTATTGATACCTTGGCTCTCTGCCTGAGTATTGATACCTTGGCTCTCAGCCTGTGCTGAGTACCCAACCCTACACACCTGCTGTGCCCATTATGAGGGGTTCCCACCATCCCTGCTTGGTTTTATAATAGCTTTACATTATGGAGACTGTAACAAGCAAATTTGGAACTCACAGAGATGGCAGAGAGTTGTGCTGGAGTATATACGAGGGTGGATGTTGGGTGGAAATGCCGTTTTATATTTAGAATATTCTTACATTAGTGTAATATTTCTGTTCAGCAGGAAGTTCAGTCTCCCGGGCCGTACTCGCAGGGAACCATCCGAAGATACATCGTCCAGAACAATGAGCAGGTATTGTGTGATATGGGAAGACTCCAGACTGAGATACTCGGGGGGATCAGAGATATAGAACCAACTCCTATGAGATCATTACTGTATCCCGTCCCTTCATCACACAAGTCACCATTATTCCTCTCTAAAGAGCTGATAGGATCTCATCCTGCGTATTGATACATTGGATCTCATCCTCAGTATTGATACATTGGATCCCATTCTGAGTATTGATACATTGGATCTCATCCTGGGTATTGATACGATGGGTCTCAGGTTAGGGCCAGATGCTGCACAACAGCTAGGAACCATCATTCAGAACACTAGACCAGGTCTGGATGTGATAATAACTTGACATTATAGAGAATGTAGGAAAGATACAGAGTAGCAACTTATGGCTCCTGGAGTATGCCAGAGGCCAGGGACTGAGTGACCCCCCTCCCCGCCTCCTCCCCTCCAGACTCCACCGATAATGGAAATGCCGTTATCGAATCATTGCAGTAGATGGGATTCAGTGATCGGGATGAAACCAGTTTTTGGTTCGTTTGTTTTTGGAAAATCCATTTTCCTCATTGAGATCCTTAGATGAAATTTACTTGAAAAACATTTTTTCTGCATTCAGAGGATTTTTGGATGTTTTTAGTGTATTTCGGGTAGTTTATGTCGTATCATTTATTGTTCTTTTGTCTTTTGTATTGATACATTGGATCTCTGCCTGTGTATTGATACATTGGGTCTCAGGTTAGGGACAGATGCTGCAGCACACACCACACTGACTTCTACATGCTGCACTACAGCTAGGAGCCATCACTCAGAACCCTTTCCTGGCTTAGTTCTGGCCTTCTCCCCCTGATGATTCTTTCTTGGGATGATTTCCTCCAGAGGATTAGAATCCAAACCATTTGGAAATCTGACTCCCCATCAGCAGCTCTGTTGGTCCTGAATTCTGCAATCACTATATAGACGTAAAGCCGTCTCTCCTCATCGTATCGAATCATTGCAGTAGATGGGATTCAGTGATCGGGATGAAACCAGTTTTTTTAGTTATGACTTGAACACAGCCGCACTCCGCATGTCCTCTTGCATATAATCAGTCTTTATTAAAGTAAGTCAACAAATATAGATCATCATAGCAGTCCCCATGTGCAGAACTCTTAACGCGTTTCACCACTCTGATAGAACATCTCAATGAATAAGCCCGAGTGGTTGAACGTGTTAGAGTTTTGGTGAAATTTACTTGGGAAAACATTTTTTTCTGCATTCAGAGGATTTTTGATGTATCTCCGCCTGTGTATTGATACATTGGATCTCCGCCTGTGTATTGATGCATTGGATCTCTGCTTTCCATACCCTGCAGCGCAGTGATGAGTCGTCACTTGTCCTGTGTTTGGTTCCGAGCACTCACACTGTTGTGTTTCGGTGAAATGGGCATTACTGCAGCGCCCCGACAACGCACGTTACATGCAGGCAATCTTCTGTATTTCGGATAGTTTCATTTTCCGTTCTTTTGTATTTGTGTTTTTTACTCCTTGTTATGTTTTGTGTATTTGTTATTTTTGTCACTTTAAATGTTTTATTCTACGTTTGTCTGTTTTTTGGGGGGGAATCATTTAAAAAAAAAAGAAAACGAGGCTTCTATATTATAGGGCCGTTCCATAGCACAAAAACAGGTCCAGGGTAGGTGAAAGGAGCTTCCATAACCCTCAACATCTGCTTATTTTTTGCCTTCCTGGAAATTTTTTAATAAAATCTTTCTGTTTTCATTACATCATTTTTTACCTGGTGATGTCATCACTGGGTCCCTGTGCTTCTCTAAGCATTTCAGGCAGCACATGGCTGGTGGAAGGGGCTGACAGGATGCTATACATGCCTCAGTACTCCTCAAGAGCCCTGATGCAAGCAGTGGGCTGGCTCAAGGGAGGAGTTATGCAAAAATCAAAATTCCTTGATGGGTGGATGTCAGTCTGGAGCAGTGGGTGTTCCTAGGCAGGGTGTATTTGCATACAGACCGCCCACATGTGATGATGAGCCGCCGTGATTGAAATATCTGAACTGAAATGCAATGAATGAAAGGTGTCAGCCAGACTGGGGAGGCAAGTGCTAGATGATGCTGGATGTCCTCCTATAAGACTGAAGGGAAGGACGGAGGTCAGATAGAAGACTGAAGGGGAGGATGGAGGTCAGATAGAAGACTGAAGGGAAGGACGGAGGTCAGATAGAAGACTGAAGGGGAGGACAGAGGTCGGGTATAATATAATATTTCTCTTTCACAGGAGGTTCAGTCTCCCGGGCCATACACACAGGGAACCGTTAGAAGATACATCGTGCAGAATCCTGAGCAGGTATTGTGTTTAGGAGAAGGAAGATTTCAGATTTAGCTACTTCAAGAGAACCTGTCACCAGAACATTCAATACCACAGCCTCCCATTGGATGATGAGAATTCCATTCATGTCATTCACCTGCAAAATCCGCCCTCCAAAAGCCCTAAGACTGCTGCTGGGCGCCGCCATCTTGGATGTCTCGTCAGTAACCCCGGCAGACTTAGTGTAGTATTCCCCTTTGCTCCTCCCCCAGCAGCTACATAGAAGGTTATGTAGGCAGAGAAGGGGAGGGGCAGTGGAGCTGGGCCAGCACAAACATTATTTAGACACACCCAGAGGAGGAGAGGGCTATGACCTGTAAGGGGGGAGGGGGGTTGGGCTGAGGAAATAGTCACATTTTGCAGAATCTTTAGCGGCAGATTGCAAGAAAAAAAAAATTGGTACCATCAATGTTTAGGTTGGTGACAGGGTCTCTTTAGCTCCTCACCTTGTGCTATTCTCACACTGCAGGAAGTCCAGACGGGGACAGTCAGACGTTACATCGTCCAGAACCCCGAACAGGTAAGATGGTGGGCTTTGGAGGGATGACTGGCCCTTTAAGGATAAATAATGTCACAGATTGGGGGGCGCCGGGTGTCACATTCCGCCGCTTTTCCTACAATGTAACAGATGTGCCGGGGAAGTATTCTTTGTTTAATTGTCCCCCGGAAACCGAATATTCGGAGACACAGAATTGTAGGGGATCTTTGTCGGCGACGCGGATGATTTCTGACACTGAGAGGCTCCCACAGAGCCCAATCATCACATGTGACGTGTACACGTGTCCCACTTCCATGCCTGGCCCATGTATGACCTCCGCAGGAACAATGGTGCCTTCTATGGAGAGAATCCTCCGGACTCACCCTGCCGGATTCTGGGATGAGGAGTGTCAGGAATGATCACTCCCATCATCCGTAGCCGGCTCCCTGCTGTACAGGAATGCGTGTGATCCCGACTCCGAGTTTTATCAGTCTCTGTACAGAGGAGCTTACGCTCTGTCCCCTCCCCCCACATCAGTCTCTGTACAGAGGAGCTTACCCTCTGTCCCCTCCCCCACACAGTCACATCAGTCTCTGTACAGAGGAGCTTACACTCTGTCCCCTCCCCCACACAGTCACACACTATTATTATATATTGATGACATATGTATATTTCCTGCAGGATGTCCAGCAGGAGACGGTTCGGAGGTACATTGTACAGAATCCTGAACAGGTGAGTTGAAAACTGCTTCACATGTGACATGATATATGATGTGTTCCCCATGGTCCCTGTGTGTGCTGTAAAGTAGTCACTGCTCCAAGCTCCGCCCCCCGGAATGGACTACACTCAATACAAATTAGTAAACTAAACCTGAGATTGTAGTCAATCCCGGGGGGGGAGGAGTTTGGAGCGGTGACTACTTCACAACACACACAGGGACCATGGGGAACAGACGTAGCCTCCCCCCTCCAGAAGGAAGGACAGTGTCAGAGATGATTGGAGGATCTCCAGCCGAGTGATACACAAATAAGATACATTGTTGCTCAGAGTTCATGGAGTTTAGCGTCACTTTAAGGCCTCATTCACACACGACGTAAGCAAAATAGTATATTGCGTATATACGAGCGTATATGCATGCACTATGTGCAATCCCAGAATGCATCACTTGTATTGGAAATTTGAATGTGCTGTACGCATGTAGGCGCGTATACGCGCGGCAGTGTGAATGAGACCTAAGACGTTTCACAAGCAGCTCCTCATTAATGACGGAGGACATTCAGTTCTGTTCTCTCTGAACTCCTTCTCAGTTCCACGGATCTCCAGACTAGGCAATCGCTCGATACAGAGCGATTAGGGGCCCATTCGGTATACCGTGCGGCTGCTGGTGTGCATGGGCCCAGAGCAGTGCTGATGCACTCAATTGCGATGCATCATTTTTTTTTTTTTTGTTAAAACTTTATTGAAATGTCACAAGTTTCGGGCTGCGCTGCAAAAAATACAGAAAAAAGTACAACAGCGTGTTGTGTGCCTCGTCTTGTGGCTGCGCTGGAGAAAGAAAGGCCCAGCACAGCCCCAACGCATTAGGCATAGTGGGCTCCTAAGGTTTTTTGATCCGCTGTGGTTACCTACAGACGCGTTCAGCTGTTTTTACAATTTTGTGTTCGCAGTCGTACATGAAAGGAGTCAATTACATGCCAGGGAACAGCGTCGTCGTAGAGAAGACCTACCAAAGACTGGACAATGCCCCAATGGTAAGTCTGGTGGGAGTTCGGCCATCTTGGTTCCTGTTCTTCCCTTCACACAGACTGCTCAATGGATCTGTGAATAACCTAATAGTGTCCCCGTCACTGAACCAGGTTATTGGAGATTCGTCAATGACACCGAGTCCTGCCCGAGATCCACCCCGCCCCCCCAACATGCCTCACCCAACCCTGGGCCTAGTCATAGAGATCCCTATCACACTGTATAGAGATCCCTATAAGACTTACAATATCTCTAGAAGTCTGTAATAATTTGGGAAAAATAATACAAAAGAGATATTTTGCACCTCGAATATTTGCAGCTCAGGAGACAAAACGGGGTGAGTGTATGGAATACATCGGGATAGAGACACAAATGGGAGTATATATATAACATTTCCCGATCACAGTCACATGTGGCAAAGAAGACGATCTCAGGAATAGCGGGAACATTGGAAGCCTCGGCGGAGGAGTCACCAGGAAAGTCTTCTGATATAGAAAGCTCTTCCTGAAGAAAGAAATATTTCCCTAACTTCCTGCCAACTTCATTACCCAAATCTGTATCTCCCCGTACCAGGAACACCATTCCCATCTATAAATAGTCACTTCTCTACTCCCTCCACCGCTGGGGTTTATCTTTCCGCATTGTACAATCACAGGACAAAGGATTACATTAAAGAAGGAAACAAAAGAGTTACAGTTGTATAAAGAAATACATAATAACAAGAGATGTTCAGATACCAAGTACCGTACTCTTGTTACAAGTACCGATACTTTTCCAGCTCCAAGACTGGACTAGAGATACATTCTAAAGTTAGGAGGCCCCTGTCATGTGTAAGGATCACGCGGAGCTCCCGGGATTTCTACATCTCTGTTATAATGTATGATTTTATTTTTATAAACATATATTAGGGGATGCACTGATACCAGTTTTGCGAGTACGAGTACTGATACATTTTTGTTTAGTGTCATGTGACAGTTTTTCTAAAACAATACAGACTAATGATTTCAGGACAGTGGTGGAGAGTTGCAACCGTTGCAACCCTGGTAGTTCTCGTGAAAATGCCAAGTATCGGCACTGGTATCGGTGCATCCCTACATAATATATCCATGAAATAATAAATAAAATGTATAAAAGCCATCACTCCAAGGGTGACTACTTGTGTTTCCCATGATCCCTGTGTGTGTTGTAAAGTAGTCACTGCTCCAAGCTCCCCCCGCCCCCGCGGTATCGACTCCAATCTCAAAACCAATCAGTAAACTCAACCTGATATTGTAGTCCATCCCGGGGGGACTGAGCTTGGAGCGGTGACTACTACTACCAATCAAGTAAGGCCTCATCTTGGAACACTAACTCTTTTCACCTTACACATAGACTATAACTTCAATACAAATTAGCTATCTCAACATGAGATTGTAGTCCATCCCGGTGGGGGGCGGAGGTTGGAGCGGTGACTACTTTACAACACACACAGGGACCATGGGGAACAGACGTAGTCACCCTCCAGAAGGAAGGACAGTGTCAGAGATGATTGGAGGATCTCCAGCCGAGTGATACACAAATAAGATACATTGTTGCTCAGAGTTCGGGGACTCGGAGGGATTTTTATTGTTGCATCTCCTGAGTTTAGTGTCACTTTAAATGTAACAATTCTCTTTGTTTCCTGTGTACAGGACAGACAGGTGCAGCTGGTCCGCGGGAGCAATGTGTCATCTTCATCATCGTCAGTAAATGAACAAGTGATCGAGCAGATTAATCAGAGCAAAGTCTCCGTCCAATCTACAGAGGTGAGCCGCCCGCCTCCGATTGGCAGAGTTAGATTGTCAGCTCACTGAGGTCAGTGCTGGCCGCATTACTTTGTAGGGATGAGATTCAGGTTTGCCGCTACCATGGGATGGAAGTGAATCCTGCCAGTTAGAGATTCCCAGTCCCTGGAAATTTATGTGTAGAGAATGTTTTGTACCCCATAATGCATTGGGGGGGGGGGGCACAGAGCAGCCATAGTGTCAGTATATGGGAAGTTGTCGCAGGGAAAGGTGACAAAGAGATTAGGGTCAGCTAGGAAACTACTTTAATTATGATTGCTAGCTCTTTGGGCAAATCCCCCTTTTACCTTTTTCTTTTGTCCCTTTTTATTGGGGGCTTTTTGTCCTTAATTTCGTGAGTGAATCGAGGTCAGAGGTAACTTTACCTGCCATCCAGTGGCATCACAAGGGGGGGGGGGGGCGGCCTGCACTGGGTGACACCATCAGAAGGGGTGACACCACAAGGACTGACAGTCATTGTGGTGTCCCCCCCTCTGAAAAGTTGGGCACTTGGTCATGGACAGAGAGCCCGACAGTTGCATGAGAGAGGAGGGGACCCGATGGCATTCCTTATACCCCCAAATGAACGTCCCCTCCTCTCTCTGCCAATGTCCATCACCAAGATGGCCGGCGGCAGGTAAGTGCACGTGATGACACCCTGGGGACACCTCTCCTGCCGTCCAATCCACAGCAAATGTTTTCTTCTTACTGCAAGACTTTGTTTAAAAAAATTAACTTTTGTTTTTTATTTGATGCTAAGATGATGACTGACACCTCTCTCTCTCTCTCTCTCCCCCTCTTGCCTCTCTCCTCTCTTGCCTCTCTCCTCTCTTGCCTCTCTCTCTCTCTCTCTCTCCTCTCTTGCCTCTCTCTCTCTCTCTCTCTCCTCTCTTGCCTCTCTCTCTCTCTCTCTCTCCTCTCTTGCCTCTCTCTCTCTCTCTCTCTCCTCTCTTGCCTCTCTCTCTCTCTCTCTCTCCTCTCTTGCCTCTCTCTCTCTCTCTCTCTCCTCTCTTGCCTCTCTCTCTCTCTCTCTCTCCTCTCTTGCCTCTCTCTCTCTCTCTCTCTCCTCTCTTGCCTCTCTCTCTCTCTCTCTCTCCTCTCTTGCCTCTCTCTCTCTCTCTCTCTCCTCTCTTGCCTCTCTCTCTCTCTCTCTCTCCTCTCTTGCCTCTCTCTCTCTCTCTCTCTCCTCTCTTGCCTCTCTCTCTCTCTCTCTCTCCTCTCTTGCCTCTCTCTCTCTCTCTCTCTCCTCTCTTGCCTCTCTCTCTCTCTCTCTCTCCTCTCTTGCCTCTCTCTCTCTCTCTCTCTCCTCTCTTGCCTCTCTCTCTCTCTCTCTCTCCTCTCTTGCCTCTCTCTCTCTCTCTCTCTCCTCTCTTGCCTCTCTCTCTCTCTCTCTCTCCTCTCTTGCCTCTCTCTCTCTCTCTCTCTCCTCTCTTGCCTCTCTCTCTCTCTCTCTCTCCTCTCTTGCCTCTCTCTCTCTCTCTCTCTCCTCTCTTGCCTCTCTCTCTCTCTCTCTCTCCTCTCTTGCCTCTCTCTCTCTCTCTCTCTCCTCTCTTGCCTCTCTCTCTCTCTCTCTCTCCTCTCTTGCCTCTCTCTCTCTCTCTCTCTCCTCTCTTGCCTCTCTCTCTCTCTCTCTCTCCTCTCTTGCCTCTCTCTCTCTCTCTCTCTCCTCTCTTGCCTCTCTCTCTCTCTCTCTCTCCTCTCTTGCCTCTCTCTCTCTCTCTCTCTCCTCTCTTGCCTCTCTCTCTCTCTCTCTCTCCTCTCTTGCCTCTCTCTCTCTCTCTCTCTCCTCTCTTGCCTCTCTCTCTCTCTCTCTCTCCTCTCTTGCCTCTCTCTCTCTCTCTCTCTCCTCTCTTGCCTCTCTCTCTCTCTCTCTCTCCTCTCTTGCCTCTCTCTCTCTCTCTCTCTCCTCTCTTGCCTCTCTCTCTCTCTCTCTCTCCTCTCTTGCCTCTCTCTCTCTCTCTCTCTCCTCTCTTGCCTCTCTCTCTCTCTCTCTCTCCTCTCTTGCCTCTCTCTCTCTCTCTCTCTCCTCTCTTGCCTCTCTCTCTCTCTCTCTCTCCTCTCTTGCCTCTCTCTCTCTCTCTCTCTCCTCTCTTGCCTCTCTCTCTCTCTCTCTCTCCTCTCTTGCCTCTCTCTCTCTCTCTCTCTCCTCTCTTGCCTCTCTCTCTCTCTCTCTCTCCTCTCTTGCCTCTCTCTCTCTCTCTCTCTCCTCTCTTGCCTCTCTCTCTCTCTCTCTCTCCTCTCTTGCCTCTCTCTCTCTCTCTCTCTCCTCTCTTGCCTCTCTCTCTCTCTCTCTCTCCTCTCTTGCCTCTCTCTCTCTCTCTCTCTCCTCTCTTGCCTCTCTCTCTCTCTCTCTCTCCTCTCTTGCCTCTCTCTCTCTCTCTCTCTCCTCTCTTGCCTCTCTCTCTCTCTCTCTCTCCTCTCTTGCCTCTCTCTCTCTCTCTCTCTCCTCTCTTGCCTCTCTCTCTCTCTCTCTCTCCTCTCTTGCCTCTCTCTCTCTCTCTCTCTCCTCTCTTGCCTCTCTCTCTCTCTCTCTCTCCTCTCTTGCCTCTCTCTCTCTCTCTCTCTCCTCTCTTGCCTCTCTCTCTCTCTCTCTCTCCTCTCTTGCCTCTCTCTCTCTCTCTCTCTCCTCTCTTGCCTCTCTCTCTCTCTCTCTCTCCTCTCTTGCCTCTCTCTCTCTCTCTCTCTCCTCTCTTGCCTCTCTCTCTCTCTCTCTCTCCTCTCTTGCCTCTCTCTCTCTCTCTCTCTCCTCTCTTGCCTCTCTCTCTCTCTCTCTCTCCTCTCTTGCCTCTCTCTCTCTCTCTCTCTCCTCTCTTGCCTCTCTCTCTCTCTCTCTCTCCTCTCTTGCCTCTCTCTCTCTCTCTCTCTCCTCTCTTGCCTCTCTCTCTCTCTCTCTCTCCTCTCTTGCCTCTCTCTCTCTCTCTCTCTCCTCTCTTGCCTCTCTCTCTCTCTCTCTCTCCTCTCTTGCCTCTCTCTCTCTCTCTCTCTCCTCTCTTGCCTCTCTCTCTCTCTCTCTCTCCTCTCTTGCCTCTCTCTCTCTCTCTCTCTCCTCTCTTGCCTCTCTCTCTCTCTCTCTCTCCTCTCTTGCCTCTCTCTCTCTCTCTCTCTCCTCTCTTGCCTCTCTCTCTCTCTCTCTCTCCTCTCTTGCCTCTCTCTCTCTCTCTCTCTCCTCTCTTGCCTCTCTCTCTCTCTCTCTCTCTCTCCTCTCTTCTCTCCTGCCTCTCTCTCTCTCTCCTGCCTCTCTCTCCTCTCTCTCCTCTCTTCTCTCCTGCCTCTCTCTCCTCTCTTCTCTCCTCTCTTCTCTCCTGCCTCTCTCTCCTCTCTCTCTCTCTCTCTCCTGCCTCTCTCTCC
>NW_017308433.1:188117-188924 GCF_000935625.1 Nanorana parkeri | reverse complement strand
CCCTCTCCTGCCTCTCTCTCTCTCCTCTCTTCTCTCCTGCCTCTCTCTCTCTCCTGCCTCTCTCTCCTGCCTCTCTCTCCTGCCTCTCTCTCTCCTCCCTCTCTCTCCTGCCTCTCTCTCTCCTCCCTCTCTCTCCTCTCTTGACTCTCTCTCTCTCCTCTCTTGCCTCTCTCTCTCCTCTCTTGACTCTCTCTCTCTCCTCTCTTGCCTCTCTCTCTCCTCTCTTGACTCTCTCTCTCTCTCTCTCTCTCGCCTCTCTTCTTTCTCTCTCTTTTGTCTCACAGAATGTGGTGACGGAGCAGAAAGTGTCGGTGCAGAACACCGAGCAGGTAAGGGCCCCGGGGCCAATCATGGAAGGTCTATGACAACCACAAGGAATATTATTGTTGGGTTATTTTAGCCTCTTTGTGACCTCTGGTCGGGGTTTATAGACCTCCCCTAGGGAGGAATCCTCCACTTCTGGGCTGTGGAATCGGCATTATTGCCTGTAAGCTGCATTCACGTTGCTGCATCGTCTGCATGGAACCGAGCGGCGCAGGAATGACGCTTCTCCGCCTCCTGTATAGCTAACGGCTATTAGAATGTGTAAGGCCTTGTTCACACCAAATGCAGACCAGATCTGCCTGAGTTTCTGCACGCGCAGTGGGTTATACCGCGTTTTTCATGCGTTCCGGGCCGTTTTTGGTAAAATAATTATTTATTTTTTTAGTTTAAAATGGGCGTTTGCTTGCGTTCCAGAGTGTTTCGGAGCAGGTAAAATAGGGCTTGCTGGGAGGGGGGGGGGGGGGGGCTTTAGACTTTCCTATT
>NW_017308433.1:185178-188009 GCF_000935625.1 Nanorana parkeri | reverse complement strand
TACAAGCTGAACTAAAAAAAAAAAAAAAAGTGTTTTGGCCGGACTTCTACCTTCATTATTATAATCATTTATCATAACTGCATGACTACAATCCTGACAGGTCACAGTATTCAGCAACAGGATCATTTGTCCGAAAAGTTCAACTTTTTACCATTTTAAAAAGCTCCAGTCAGTGACCTTGCCTAGTCTGAGATGGTGTTATCAGTCTGCTGCGGGCAGGAGGAAGCATTTCCTCAGTCTCCCCTCCCCCCAGTGATCAGACTGCTGCAGGCCGGAGGAAGCATTTCCTCAGTCTCTCCTCCCCCAGTGATCAGTTTTGCAACATGGTATCCAGTCCAGGTGAGAGGCTGCGGCAGGGGCTGATCCTTGTCAGACATTTGTGAACACAGCCAAGAACTGCGCAGACACCGGGATTTACATGATTGTGTCATCTCTGGGCCGGCATCTCAGTCCAGGAAGTAGATTGTGACTCTGGATGATGCCCGAATAAAGATGGCGCTGTCCTTCTGCAGAGGAAATCACTGTGAGGGGGAGTCATGTGATCTCTGTGAGAGGGAATAAATACCCGGAGGGGTCACATGACACGTTACTCAGAATGTGTGGACTTATCATGTATATATCTGATGACAGGTCCACTTTGAAGTGTTACACAATATCAGTGCAGCCTCGCGTTGTGCGGTCCGGCGCGGGTTGCATTGTGCTGACAGCGGGACGCTCTGGGCTCTGCACCCGCCATGCTGTGCTATGGACAATGTTGTTGTGTTCGGGGGCGGAGGAGGGGGGTCGGGGTGGCGGCATTAAAGCCGATGCAGAATGTGATCTGGCCGCTTTCCATCTCCCTCGGCTCATCGGTGTTGGACGCTTTCAGGAATCTGCTCAGAGGACTCGTCTGGTTAACTGTTATGAGCTCGGCCCAGCCAGACGCTCCTCAGTGGTTTCCCTGCGTGTGGGCTCATCAGTGAAGGTTCGGACCCGGAGCTCCTCTGACACAGATTCAGCATAACGCGGAGCTGTTCTTCCCGATGATCCGCCGGGTCGGTTCTCTCTCCTCTTCAGAGTCTCTCAATAAGAAGAGAATGTTCTGACTCTGAGGGGGGGAGGGGAGGTGCCGTGTTAGTTCTAGAGTGAAAGAAAGCTTCTCTATGCAATGCAGGCAGATCACGGCTGGTGGGAGGGGCCGGCAGGCAGATCATGGCTGGTGGGAGGGGTCAGCACGGTGCTGCACATAGCTTCCTGAGAACATCACAGCACCCTGCCTCCTACTCCTTTCAAGAGCCCTCAGCCCTGATGCAAGGAGTGGGCTGGCTCCTGGGAGGAGTTATGCAAATATCAAAATGCCCTGGTGGTTGGGTGTCAGTCTGGAGGAGTGGGTGTTCCTAAGCAGGCTGTATCCGCATGCAGACCGCCCTAGGTAACGCCCACATGTGATGCTGAGGCTCCATGATCGAAAGAACTGGAATCTAATGAATAAAAGGGGCGGTACCAGGGACAGACAGGCTGGGGAGGAAAGCGCTAGATGATGCTAGTGTTGTCTCCAGCCCCCTCCTCCCCTGCCCAACTAGCTTACCTTTCTCTCTGGGTTGTCCATGACCTTCATGGTGGGTGTCAGGAGGATGAACAGCAGCAATCATCCACTCACTGAGCTCCCGTGTGACGTATGAACCTGGAAGCGCTCATCTCTGAGCTCTTCCAGGTTTATCTCGGTCTCCCTGTGACCGCTCTGGTCATTTAAGAATCTAATCAAACACAACCTGTGTGTAACATAAGAAAAATGCCTCTGGCAGTGAACGAGTTAAAACTTTGCAGCACATTGCGATGTTGCATTTGACAACCGCGGAGTAAAAGGAACACAATATCATATGATCTGCAGAAGGTTTCCAGCATGCTGGGAGTTTCCTCAATGTGCCCGGTATTCCGGAGCGATCCTATCATTCCGCACTGGGTTCCGGATTTCGGGTGCACTCCGCTCGGGCCGCACAGGCCTCCCATAGCTGACATCTCGGCACTAATATGTTCAAGCAAAAAAAAATTAATCAAAGTTTCCTTCTGACCCCCGCCGGCATCTCGTCTCTGCTGAACGCTCGCTTCCTTCATAAACTAATTAGCAAACCAGCTTGGGCTTCTGCGAAGCGGAGCAGGTCCGGACAGGCGGCGGCGGGGTGTGTCTGGGGCTCGGAGACGTTTGAATTTTGCCACGTCATTCATTCGCTGAGAATCAAACTCCCGAAAAAATAAAACGACGGCGTCCGACTTTCTGGGCCACTTCACCCGATCGAGGAAAGTTCCGGATGCCGGTCACAATGTTCTGGAGAGTTCCGAGAGAAACGATGTATCCAAATCACAAAGATCCGAACACCAGAGATGAAAACATGGACTGAAAGACGATCAGAGGAGATTTCGGCTTCTCATCTCCAGACGGGACAAATGTCGGAACTTTCCTCCAAAAAACGAGGAACCCGAAATTTACATGAACTGACCAAAGTAATTGTCGTCCATCATTGTGTTCCGTATTTGGTCGCCGCCGGGACTTTGTTTAAACTTGTGAAGCCGACTGTCAGCTTTACAACAGAAGCGATTCTGGAGGCTCAGCTGTCGCCAGATCGCTTCTATGGGCCGGTGAACGCATACACACGCAGAATCACACGCAGAATCACACGCAGAATCACACGCAGAATCACACGCAGAATCACATGCATACACATGCATCATACACACAATGGGTTGGACTTGATGGACATGTGTCTTTATTCAACCTCAAATACTATGTAACTATGTAACTAGGAAAGCTTCATTTTTTCATCTGTGAACATAAAATATCTTCTACGAAGACG
>NW_017308433.1:182025-182639 GCF_000935625.1 Nanorana parkeri | reverse complement strand
GCGCCCTTTTCCTTTTTTCCCCCCCCCCCCCCCCCATCACAGCAGCAGAGGGAGGGGGTCTCAGGTTTTTGGCCTTTATTTCGCTGAGTCCCTGACTGGAGCACAGGGACGGCTTGTAATGACAAATGGTGGAGCTTTCCTAGTGTTGCCATGTAGTGTCAGGAAGTTATTGATACATGTTTGTAACATTGCTGACATTATTGCTTCTTATGTCCTGATGACTTTGTTACATTCATGTATAAAAGTAAGATCGCATCCTGGGGTGGAGAGATGAGTGCAGTAGCATTCAGGAAGCAGTCAGTCCAGTCTAGAAGAGGGTGTCGATGTTTCCACTCACAGTGGAAGGTTCTGCTGCAGTTTTGGGGCACTGGGCCTCTTTTTTTCTCCCGGTTCTGGTCCAGCCGTAGAAAGTATTTGTGTTGAGGGAGATTTCTGCTTTGTGTTCAGGTGAAGAGGAGGAACAGCTCCATGTCGGGTCCGGATCAGCTGGACGCTCGCTACTTCGGGGAATTGCTGGCCGAACTGAGCCGTAAGAACAACGACCTGTACGGCTGCCTCATGCAACACGTGGAGAAGATCGGAGTCAGGTAACCTCACCCCCGCTCCGCCCCCCC
>NW_017308433.1:168556-181589 GCF_000935625.1 Nanorana parkeri | reverse complement strand
CCCCCCCCTCCCCATGTACCCTGCGTCCCGCAATACGCTTCACGGTAGACGTGTCAGACTTCAATGCCCAGCCCCCTCCCCGGCTCTCTATTACCGGAAAGAGGGAATCATTTGATACATTCAATCACAATACTTGTTTATTTTAAAGGAGAACTATGAGGCGAGTGATTTCCCCTCATCCTCATAGTTGGAGCCGACGCGTGACAATGAAACTGTCACACGTCGGCTCTATAGATCGGCAAGTGAGCGAACACATACCGGCGCTCGCTCACTTCTCGATCCTCCCCCTGCAGAGAGCTGTGGCTGTCACTCACCACTCCCCTCAGGGTCCCCCCCCCTCCCCGATCCTCCAGCGCTGACTGGGGGAACGGACGGGGGAGGGGGCGGGTACAGCTGGCTCTAGATAGGCAGAGCCAGCTGTCACTCACGCAGCTGGGCGGATCCAGACATAACTGTCGGGATCCGCTCCGGCTGCGGCGCCTCAGTATACCGCGAGCTGTAGCTCCCTATATACTGAGCCTAGGGTGACGGGAGGACGCTAGTTTGTGTCCTCCCGTTACCCTGAGGAGATCTATGGGGAAAAACACTGACCCCATAGTTCTCCTTTAATGATGGAAATAGAAAGTTCCGGCAGCTGTGCAGCTTTCTAATAGTGTTTTAAATGCATTGCTAGATTGCGCTTTATTGCCCCAGGTTGCGTTTTATTGCCCCAGCCAGAGATCCTCTGTGCGGCATCGATCTTTCCTTTCTGGTAACCGACTTTGTGTTTTGTATTTGCAGGAAACCATCGGATTCCGAGTACCAGGTACGTCACAACTTTCTATAAATCTGTCTGTTACCTTCACGTACTATGCCCGGCCATTCATTTTGATTTGCTATATCCCTCGTCATGTCTAATGTTTCACAAGCAAAGGGGTGTATCTAAAAAATGAATCGCAGAGCCGTTCATCCTGCTAAACATTTGTTCTGTGTGAATGGAGGCAAAAACAAATGTTATTAGTATATTTTCTTTCCAGGTTGAATGTAATATCAGGTAAATACCTCATTATGGCCACTAGGTGGAGCTGAGGAGCACAGGCAATACATACTTCTTTCCTATGCTCCTCAGCACGTCTTTGTGCATCGGATGGACGGACAGTAATATTTTACAAGAGGTTTGGAAATCCTTCATAAGGACGACGATTAATTGTTTGTAAATGTTCCCGGCCAATTACAGAAAGACGTCTATGAAATGGTCACCGCAGCTACTAATAAATATTATTACTAAATTCAGGGCCGTCTTTAATACTGATTGGACCCTGGGCAAACATTTTCTTGGGTCCCCCACTCCTACCCACCCTAACCAACCAACCCCACCCCCTGCCATGCAATCTCACCCATGCATACGCACACATGACAGGGGCGGGGCAACACTATGCAATACTGATCGCACAGTAAACCGAAGAGTGGCGCGGGTGTATCTTTAGCAGGCTCAAGGATTATCGTATACACAGGTGAGGGCGCATCCCCCCCAGACAACTGTCTATGCAGCCTTACGCTAACACTGGCTAGCATGCAGTGTGCCCCCATCATATGTACATGGAAAGCATGTAGTGACCCCCATCACATACAGACAAGCAGCATGCCGTGACCCCTCTCTCTGGACGTTTAGTGTTCCCTAATACACGCATGCGCACTCCAGGACACACATACACACATCATGGAGGGGGAGGGAATCCACCCAGCTCTTCTCTCCGTGTGACCCGCTGTGCGATCATCCAGCACTCTACTGTCAGTGCTGAGATGCAGGGCCAGTGGTAGTTTTGCAGCGCAGGACCTTCTCAAGGGGCAGCTGCTTTGGGCCCCACAACAATGACTGGGCCCTGGGCAACTGCCCCTTTCGCCCCGCGTTAAAGACGGCCCTGACTAAATGATTATTACAAATCAATAATGTTCCAATCCGTATTACTGATAGTGATGCCGGTCATCACTATCAGTGTCTTAGTCTGCGCTGGGACTCTGCTGACTTCATACTGACGCTTGTTGTCGCCCATGACAACACACATTTGGGTATACTCATCCTGATGTATAATAAGAGGGTTGGTTTCACTCAGTAGCTGATCAGTTCGGACCCTTTGATGGTCGATCGTTGTTGGTGAAGACCCCTCTTAATGTTCCAGGATCTCCGCTGCGGCGACTCGCTCTGTGATGCTGATTCACCGTCTATTCACCCTCTTTTCTCTCTCTTGTAGGAAGACATCGAATCTCTGATCCCCAAAGGCGTCTCTGAACTCACCAAGCAGCAAATCCGCTACCTGCTGCAGGTGAGACTCCGCCGGATACACAGAATGTTCTTCTTTGTCCTTGAATGGTCTGCGATATATTGATGATTGATTCCTCGGATCTTCTCTCCCCCCAGATGAGGCAAACCTCCGACAAATCCATGAAACTTGTTCTGGCCACTTTCAGCAGTCTGCGGGAGGAGCTGGGACACCTGCAGGACGATCTGAATGTAAGCGGTGACACCAGCGGCGATCGGGGTATTACATGTGATCGGCAGCGATGTGGTCCTTGTGTTTGCAGGCGCTGAAGAGGCTCCGCCTCTCCATCTTCCCCGTTTTTATTCTCCAAAAAGTGATCGACCTTTCATAGCGCATTACGTGTCCCGGATTTCGGGTTGAATCTGATTGTAGTCGGATACAGAAATCTAGATTCAGGACTGAATATGTACAAGATAAATGGCCGTGCTCGGTGGGGTGTGCTGGGTGTCAGGACTCAGGTGGGGTGTGCTGGGTGTCAGGACTCAGGTGGGGTGTGCTGGGTGTCAGGACTCAGGTGGGGTGTGCTGGGCGTTGGACTCAGGTGGGGTGTGCTCGGTGTCAGGACTCAGGTGGGGTGTGCTGGGGGTCAGGACTCGGGTGGGGTGTGCTTGGTGTCAGGACTCAGGTGGGGTGTGCTGGGGGTCAGGGCTCAGGTGGGGTGTGCTGGGTGTCAGGACTCAGGTGGGGTGTGCTGGGTGTCAGGACTCAGGTGGGGTGTGCTGGGTGTTGGACTCAGGTGGGGTGTGCTGGGTGTTGGACTCGGGTGGGGTGTGCTGGGTGTCAGGACGTAGGTGGGGTGGGTGTTGGGGCTTACTGGATATCAAGGCCACATGGGGGTATGCTGGGGTGTCGTGTTCAGATAACGTTTCCTGGGGGCTGGGGTCACGTGGGGGGCATCCTGGGTGTCCGGGTCATGTGATGGTATGATATGTGTCAAGGTCACATGGGGGCATACTGGAAATTGGGATCATGTGGAATTATGGGACATGTCGGGGTCACATGGGCTGTGCTGGGTGTCATGGTTAGGTAAGGGTCCTCTAGGTGCTGAGGTCACGAGATGGCATGCTTAGTATTGGGGCCATGTTGGCAGCATGGTGGGTGTCGGGGGTTACGGGGGCCGTGGTTTGTGGCAGTCAGGTGATGTTTCCTGGGTGGGCGGAGTCACATGGGGTTATTGTCGGGGTCACGGGGAATGTGTTGGGTGGAGGAACACCGAAACCCGGGAGTCATTAATATAACAATGATCAGAGCGGTGTGGGAGTTTGTGTAACAGGTCAGACCAGGAAAACATGAATTAGGAATATTGTGTATATAATAGAAGGTTGTTTTATATCTTCCCCTCCTACCGGTGAATGCGGGCGGGCGGGGGTTGGGAAACGGAGAAAACTGAACACAAGTTCAACTAAGAACAGCAAAGAGCCGCCTGTGATCACCGGTACACCGCGCTCCTCCCCGCTGCCATCTGATAGTGTGTGGAGAAGACATTGCTCTTCTGGAAGAGTGACAACTCTGCCCCCTAGTGGCATCACCAGCCAGTGCCGAGACCAGGGGGGCGGAGCTCTGACCTTTTTATATTCAAAAACGTCTCTGTTCCTATAAAGGTGGCCACAGACATGTGAAGGTTGTCATCATTCAGGCACGGTATGACCAGTGGTAGGTGTCTATCAGCTGGAGGGGTCCTAAACACACACAGATATATATATATATACACACTATATTGCCATAAGTATTGGGACGCCTTTACACGCACATGAACTCTAATGGCCCCCCAGTCTTAGTCCGTAGGGTTCAGTATTGGGTTGGCTCCGCCCTTTGCCGCTATAACAGCTCCGCCTCTTCTGGGAAGGCGTCCACAAGGTTTAGGAGTGTGTCTATGGGAATGTTGGACCATTTGTGAGGTCAGGTACTGATGTTGGGGGAGGGGCTCGCAGTCTCATTCATCCCAAAGGTGTTCTATGGGGTTGAGGTCAGGACTCTGTGCGGCCAGTCACGTTCCTCCCCCTCCCCATCCATGTCTTTATGGACCTTGCTTTGTGCACTGGTGCGCAGTCATGTTGGAACAGGAAGGGGCCGTCCCCAAACTCCTCCCACAAAGTTGGGAGCATGAAATTGTCCAAAATGTCTTGGTGTGCTGATGCCTTAAGAGTTCCCTTCACTGCAACTAAGGGGCGGAGCTATGGGGCCCTGTGATTTCTAGTTACGCCCCTGCCGAGAACCATCAGAGATTTTCGGACCGGTCGGAGCGCACAACATTTTGAGGGTAAATGATAAAAAGGTAAAAGAATTAACTGGACAGAACTGCGGACGTGCGGAAGGATCCGATTGTAACGTGTGGTGGAGACATTGCTGCAGAGCGATGTGATTGGCTGTCACTCGTTATTATGTATTTATTCCGATATATAAAATGTTTCCTTTTACAGAAATTGGAGCTCGCCAAGAAATCTCTGGAGAGAGATCTGACCTTCAAGGACGACCAGATAAAAGAATACGAGACCATGCTGGCCTCCCTGAGAGAGAAGAACCGCCAGCAGCAGGTACCGCCCAGCACAGCGCCGCACAAATGTCATGTGACAGGACAGCGCCATGTGAATGGACAGTGTGTGATTGGATAGTACCATGTGATTGGACACTGTGCGATTGGACAGCGCCATGTGATAGTATACTGTGTGATTGGATAGTACCATGTGATTGGACACTGTATGATAGGACAGCGTTTGATTGGACAGCGCCGTGTGATGGGACACCATGTGATTGGACGTTGCCATGCCGTGTGATAGGGTACTGTGTGACAGGATAGTGCATGATTAGACAGCGCCATGTGATTGATTACTGTGTGATCCGACAGCACCATGTCATAGGACATTGTGTGATTGGATAGTACCATGTGATTGGACACTGTATGATAGGACACCATGTGACTGGACATTGCCATGCCATCTGATAGGACAGCGCCATGTGATAGGACAGCGCCATGTGATAGGACACTGTGATAGGACAGCGCCATGTGATAGGACAGCGCCATGTGATAGGACAGCGCAATGTGATCCCGGCTCTGTTGTCTTTGTCCCTCCAGCAAGAACTGAAGGAAAGTCAGATGAAGCTGCGCAGCTTGGAGGAGACCATCACATCCCTGCGCAACGGCGACAGCGACAAAGATTACCGACTGAAGGAGCTGGAGTACGCCAAGAACGCTCTGCAGCAAGAGAACAAAAATCTGCGGGTTCAGGTGAGTCTGGTTGCTGCTGAGCTGCGCTTTATGATGGGCGGAGATCCACATTTATTGTTGGTTGTTGATACCTGCAGCATCGTTTCTCTTCCAGTAGTCAGTAGTCTCTACGTCAATAGTATGTAATGTACAGAGTGCGGGGGTCAGTAGTACATATTGCAGGGGTCAGCAGCATGGCGTGCAGGGGTCAGTCGTATGTAATGCAGAGTGCAGGGGTCAGTCGTATGTAATGCAGAGTGCAGGGGTCAGACGTATGTAATGCAGAGTGCAGGGGTCAGCAGCATGTGACGCGGAGTGCAGGGGTCAGCAGCATGTGACGCGGAGTGCAGGGGTCAGCAGCATGTGACGCGGAGTGCAGGGGTCAGCAGCATGTGACGCGGAGTGCAGGGGTCAGCAGCATGTGACGCGGAGTGCAGGGGTCAGCAGCATGTGACGCGGAGTGCAGGGGTCAGCAGCATGTGACGCGGAGTGCAGGGGTCAGCAGCATGTGACGCGGAGTGCAGGGGTCAGCAGCATGTGACGCGGAGTGCAGGGGTCAGCAGCATGTGACGCGGAGTGCAGGGGTCAGCAGCATGTGACGCGGAGTGCAGGGGTCAGCAGCATGTGACGCGGAGTGCAGGGGTCAGCAGCATGTGACGCGGAGTGCAGGTGGGGTCAGTAGTATGTAACGCAGAGCGCAGGGGTCAGTAGTATGTAACGCAGAGCGCAGGGGTCAGTAGTATGTAACGCAGAGCGCAGGGGTCAGTAGTATGTAACGCAGAGCGCAGGGGTCAGTAGTATGTAACGCAGAGCGCAGGGGTCAGTAGTATGTAACGCAGAGCGCAGGGGTCAGTAGTATGTAACGCAGAGCGCAGGGGTCAGTAGTATGTAACGCAGAGCACAGGGATCAGTAGTATGTAACGCAGAGCGCAGGGGTCAGTAGTATGTAACGCAGAGCACAGGGGTCAGTAGTATGTAACGCAGAGCGCAGGGATCAGTAGTATGTAACGCAGAGCGCAGGGGTCAGTAGTATGTAATGCAGAGTGCAGGGGTCAGTAGTATGTAACGCAGAGCGCAGGGATCAGTAGTATGTAACGCAGAGCGCAGGGGTCAGTAGTATGTAATGCAGAGTACAAGGGTTAGCAGTATGTTAAGTTAAAATTCACTTACCAGATGCCTTCCCTCTTTAGTTGTGTCACATGTCAAAGCCCAGAAGGACCCTATGACTTCCCTAGGCTTTGCAATGCTCTGATATGAGGTCTAGGGGCCTGTTCACACCATATGCAGTTGTGATGCAGTCCGGCAGGTTGTGGTAACGGGGGGGGGGGGGTCACTGAACATTTTCAATATCTTGACTCTGACAGATAATAATTCATCATGGCGGCACCCAGAGGGAATTTGTTATTACATTGTATCTTTTTTCCGGTCAAACCCTGCCTGACATATGAACTGCTGCATGTTCGGGGGTTCTTCGCCTTTACATTCTGGAAGTTGTATAATTGACATGTCTGTGTTTCCGCACAGGTCTCCGAAACCGTCTCCAACCCCATGCTGCAGGCTAAGACCGATGAGATCACCCGGCACTACAAGGAGATGATAGAGAGCCTCCGAGGGGAAAAGGACAAGGAGATCCGCACCCTAAGGGTAAGGCTAACAATGGGGGCCGGCCTGACCATTTTCCTGCAAGATGTAGAATTCTAACCCGTGACGTGCATTTCAGACTCAGATCTCCAAGTTCCAGCATGAAGTGACGGTGAAGCAAGGAAGCAGCAGCGACCTGCAGCTGAAACTCTTAGAGCTGACGTCCTCCCTGGAGGAGAGGGACTCTCTAATTAAGAGGCAGCAGGAGGTGAGGACCGATTAAAGGGCACCTGTTACTTAAGTGATATACTGTCATGGAGGTTTACTTGTATCACATCTATTCATGGGATATATTTTACTGTCGATAACTTTTGTCTTAGGGGCAACTTCGTAGCTAGGTATGTCTTAGCTACTATAGTCATCTACTATTTACTGTGTTTTCATCTGATTTTGTATTTGGTGGGATAATGATTTAATTGGATCGTTGTACTCACTGTAAAATCCTTTTCTTGGAGCCCATTGAGGGACACAGGAATTCCTCACATTTAGGGTTATACTACCGTCTATAGGCAGATCGGACATTGGCAAACAAAAAAATTGTAGGCCAGCCCAGGATAACCTCTCCTACTACCAGCAGGCCTCAGTATGGTAGCAAAGCAATACCGAGAGCATGATCATAAACAGAGGGGGGGGAGGCACTTGTGCTCCTCAAATGAACGCCAGAAAAAAATCCCATCTTCTTTTTCATACATGTGGGACAGAGGACGTCTTTCATATTTGGGATGTCCTACAGCAGTCCAACTGAGGGTTTAAGTGTCTGAAGAACCTTACACCCCAAGCTGGCATCAGATGAGGCCTCAACATCTACATGGTGGAACACGGTAGAGCTTCCAGAACGTGTGGCCAGTGACCAGAGGCAGCCTTGCAAATCTAGGAAAGGAAGCACTCGCAGGTCTAGTAGAGTGCGCCTTGGCAGGAAAAGGTGGACACCGTTCATTATGACCATAACAAGCTCAATAGTAACAAGATAATGGTCTTCCTAAGCCACTTTGAGATGGTGAAATGAGATGTTGGTGACCATCGGGGATGACAAAAAGGGAATTGGTCTTCTGGAAGAAGCCGTGGCCACATTCAGACAGTAGAGAGACATTTTTTCTTTTTGTGAATTGGAGCCGGAGAGACTGAGGGACAGAAGAGCAGTTTTCTGGTTGAGGTGAAATTTTAGACCTGGACCTCAACACCAGACAAGGTTCATTGCAGGATAAGGCCACCAGTTTACACACTCATCTCGTAGAGGTGATGGCTACAAGGAATACAGTCCTGGGGGTCGGTGAGAGTAGAGAAAGAAATGTTTCTACTGTGTTCCAGTCTCATCGAGTTGCAGGGAAATAAACAGGGGAAGCTACATGGGGGATGTCCTGTGCAGAGGTCTTAATCAAGGAGTGCGAGGCCAACAGTCTCTGAAACAAGATAGATGGGGCAGAAACCTGACCTTTGATGGTGCTTGGAGCCAAACCTTGGTGCAGACACCAGCTGTAGGAAGGTCACAGCCAAGATGGGGTGAAGAAAAGGGTCTGACAGCAAATCAGTGCCAGATCCACAGTGGGAGCAGATCACTTTTTTCACAAGGTCTTCTTCTTCATTCGGGTACAAGACTAATATGTATTCGGGTAAAGCAATCATCTTGTCAGAGTGCTTTCAGTCTCCTTTAGAGGAAGACTTGGAACAACTAAAGGACCTAAGAATGGGAATAGCACTGGTAGAAGCCATGGGCTGATCTTCTAGTTTCATCCATAGGAGCTGAAACAGGGTCTTTTAATTTGGGAAACACTGCGCCTCTCCATTAGATAAAGACTGGAATGACTCAATCAGAGTCTCGGTGACTGATGGCACTGAGGGCCATGGGCAGAGAATGTCTGTTATGTCATTCTGAGCCTGATGAAGGGGACTCTTGAGGCCCTGAAAAGCGCTTGTATTGAATGGCAATGTGTCATTAAATGGACTTTTGCTAAATTACTCCTACGATGTGCTGGTGACATCATTTCTTCTGCCATGGGCAGAGAAGACACATAATTTGAAGGGGAAGCTTGTGGCCTTTGTGGTCAGAGTCGGCAAATAACTGGCGGATTTGACACATTAGGCCTTGCATGACTGTAGTAAAAACCTCAGCCAAGAGAGCAGAGGAGCCGGCCACATCTGACGGAGCTAAGGAAGACTCAGGAGACGAGGCGGACTCTAGTAGCCGAGCAGGACAGGTGCCCTAGGGAAGCCCAGCTACTTGCACCACCCTCCCATGGCGCATCCCCCCCCCTGCACAGCCCCATTCTCCTGCGGGTTAGCTTCTGCAGGCAACAGGTGGATGTAATTTAATTTGAAATAGCCAATAGCAGACTTGCTATTGAAACCCCACCCACTGAGCAGTGGAGAGGACCTGAGAGGGAAAGATGTCTCTCAGCTACGCTCCTCTGCTCGGTGGGCGGGTGCAATAGCCAGCCTGCTATTGGATTTTGCAATTTGAAATAGATGGGGGGGCGCCAGGGGGGGGAGTTTCCAGAGAAATACATGTTGTGACTACATGGTGGTAAGGCATTGTAAGGCTCAGGGTACAAGGCAAGGCCTCAGGTAAACCTAGACAGCTGGTAGCAGGTGAGGGTTGGAGGGCCGGAAAGGACCGAAGTCACTGTAGTCACTGCAGCAGGCAGGAGCAGCAGCTGAGATGCAGCGCGGGAGAGCTATGACCTGGAGAACTGATGATCACACATTCAGGGGCTCCTGCAATTACTGAGCAAGTCCGGGTCATTTCCTGAATGACGAGAGCTGTAAATGTTGATATTTTATTCCCAGAGGTGTCTTTCTGCCTAGATCGGCCTAAAAATCAAATTTAGGGGGAGAGATTGGGATCTCTTTTTTGCTGCGTCTGTCCCTGCTGGAGAAATTGACATTCACTTCCTTTCCGGGTGACACCTCGTCAGACCCGACACACAGGAGGTGTCACACCGTCGCAAGGAATGAAGGGAAATCTTTCCCAGCGGGTTGCAGAGAATAATAATAACCTGAGAGGGGTTCTAACCCCTCACCCACACTCTGCTCAGAACATTTGGTCGGAGTTTTAATCCGAGAAGTTGTACGACTTGTGAAAATATATTTTAAAAAACGATTCATTTAAATTGCTTCTATGATTCCCACAGGAACTTCTCCGGCTGCGTACACAGAGAGAGTCGAAGAGCGTCACCCAGGAGATCGTTACAAGGAAGTAAGTGGACAGCTAGGACCATCATTCAGGTCCAGTCGCAAAGGAACTACAACTCCCAGCATTTCCTCCAATCTCCCCCCATTCCAGAACCTTATTTTAAAGGAGAACTATAAGGTTAGGACTTTTCCCCATAGTTCTCCTAAGGGTCACGGGAGGACACAAACTAGCGTCCTCCCGTCACCCTAAGCTCAGTATATAGGGAGCTACAGCTCACGGTATACTGAGACGCCGCAGCCGGAGCGGATCCCGACAGTTATGTCTGGATCCGCCCAGCTGCGTGAGTGACAGTCACCTCTCTCTGCACGGATAGATGGAGAAGTGAGCGAGCGCCGGTATGTGTTCACTCACTTCCCGATCTATTGAGCCGACCTGTGACAGTCTCATTGTGACAGGTCGGCTCAGATTATGAGGCCGGTCCTCGGTGGCCTTGTGGGGAATCCGGGCCTGGTTATAGTCAATCACAGTGGTTGCAACTGCAAACGGCGTTGCGTGCCCGGGGTTGCTGATGCCTGCCGTAGAGATCACTGCGAGGTATGACACGGTGCCATAGAGGGCACTAGAAGATGGCTGCTCATTACCTGCCAAATAGGAGATCCAAATGGGTCTCACCGAGATTTAATGACCGAAAAAGAGAGCATACCTCCAATAACAAAAATGAACACGCTACACACGCATTCCCATTCCTTCCATACTCAGCCTCACTTTTCCAATAAGAAATTCAGATTTTTGTTTTTTGAAAGGCATTTTGAGGCGATCTTATATTTAACCAGTGGCGTAACAATCGCCATAGCGACCCAGGCGGCCGCTATGGGGCCCGTGCACAGGGGGGCCCGGGCCAGGCATCCCGCTGATGCCGTGTGGGCCGCCTAGGTCGCTATGGCGTCTCGGGGTGCAGGCTGTCACAGCCGCTGCGGAGCTGTGTCAGTGACAGCCAGCAGATGCGGCAGAATAGGCCGGTTACACCGGCGTTTGCAGCTAAAGAAGGAGGCGGGGCCCGCCTAACAGCAACCCCGCCTCCTCCCACATCACTGGCCAGCGGTCTAATAGCAGGTGGGGCCAGTGATGTAAGAGGAGGTGGGGCCCGTCGATAGAAGGAGGCGGAGCCCGGGGACGGAAGAGGAAGCAGGGGCCCGGCGGCGGCGACCGCGGAGGTGGACAACGCTGACGGGTAAGAGGCGTGCAGCCCAACTGAGACCTTGCAGAGCCCACCATAGAGAGTCTATGGTGGGCTCTGCAAGTGGCATAACTAGCAATCACGGGGCCCCATACAAAATTTTGCTATGGGGCCCTGTGATTTCTAGTTACGCCCCTGTATTTAACCAATATCTCTCCAGGGTTCCCCCATGATTTGTAGGCCTCAATTTCCAGTTCTAAACATATAAAGCAGCCCCTGAGTGACTCCACCTGCACTGTAACCCGGATAGGAAGGCTGGGCTGTAGGAGGCACTCGTCTTGTGATGTGAAGTCACCGTAGATATTAAATAAAGTTTTCTGAATTTGTAATCACAGCTACAGCACCCAGTACCCCATCCTGAGGCTGCTGAATGACTACAAGGAGACCCCGGGGTTAAAGGGATCGCAGACGTTCGTCATCGAGCGAAAATCAAACAGCTGGAACTCGGTAAGAATGATGAGAATCATTGCGTCATGTAATGACCGCGTGATGGCCATTTGCAGCACCGGACACTAAGGGCCCCTTTTGTACATCGCCCCCCCTAGTATTAGACATACAGGATATAAAGTGTGAATTGAAAGGCTTTTCCCATTCATAAACCTCTCTGCGCTTTTTCCATAACTCGGCTATGGTGAAAATAATTCACATCATTTTGCTATGGGGCCCTGTGATTTCTAGTTACGCCCCTGTATTTAACCAATATCTCTCCAGGGTTCCCCCATGATTTGTAGGCCTCAATTTCCAGTTCTAAACATATAAAGAAGCCCCTGAGTGACTCCACCTGCACTGTAACCCGGATAGGAAGGCTGGGCTGTAGGAGGCACTCGTCTTGTGATGTGAAGTCACCGTAGATATTAAATAAAGTTTTCTGAATTTGTAATCACAGCTACAGCACCCAGTACCCCATCCTGAGGCTGCTGAATGACTACAAGGAGACCCCGGGGTTAAAGGGATCGCAGACGTTCGTCATCGAGCGAAAATCAAACAGCTGGAACTCGGTAAGAATGATGAGAATCATTGCGTCATGTAATGACCGCGTGATGGCCATTTGCAGCACCGGACACTAAGGGCCCCTTTTGTACATCGCCCCCCCTAGTATTAGACATACAGGATATAAAGTGTGAATTGAAAGGCTTTTCCCATTCATAAACCTCTCTGCGCTTTTTCCATAACTCGGCTATGGTGAAAATAATTCACATCATTTTGCTATTGTCCCCTCAGTTCCCTGGATATTTCTGTCCTACCTCTTAGTAATTATGACTTTGGATACCTGATATGACCCAAAGTCTGTGAGCACCCGACCATCACCTCTATAGGTAATTGGACTTCCTATTCTAAAACCATGCACATTAATGTGGAGATGCCTTCTACCACCTCCTGCTTTGTGGCCTCCACTCTTCAGGGAAGACTTTCCACAAGAATTTGGAGGGTGTCTGTGGGAATTTGCTCCCATTTCTGAGGTCAGGTACTGATGTTGGATGGGAAGATCTGGCTCGCAATGAATCTTCTAATTCATCCCA
>NW_017308433.1:166587-168374 GCF_000935625.1 Nanorana parkeri | reverse complement strand
GGGGGTTGGGGCTCCCTGCAGGACACTAGAGTTCCTCCACCAAACTGGTGACACCGTGTCCTTATGGAGCTGGCTCTGTACACAGGGGACAGTCATGGTGGAACAGAAAAGGGTCTTCACCAAACTGTGACCACAAGGCTGGAGGAGGACAATGGTCTACAATGTCTATGTATGATGGAGTAATAACAGAACCTTCACTGGAGACACCTGACCTCCATCTGTGGAGCAGAGCGCTTGTTGCTTCCCAAGCCCTTCTCCGTACAAGCCATGGTTTACATACACTGCACTTATGATGGGCAAAAAGCCTGAAACATCTGCATGCAGTTTGGAATAAATGGCCCTATAATCTTCAGTAGGGATGCACCGATACCTATACTAGTATCGGTATTGGTACCGAGTACTCGTCCGAATGCTCCGATGCCTAGCCCGATACTTCTGGTAGCAGGAAGTCGGGTAGCCCGTCATTACACGTTGCCCGGCTACACTCCTGATTGGCTGAGAAGCCGGTCCATGCTCCCTCGTCACTTGCGTGTAATGATGCGCTGCCCGGCTTCCTGTTTGGTGGGGAAGCTTACAAATTAGGAAGCCGGGCGTCATGTAATGACGCAGTGCCCGACTTCTTTATTGGCCCGGAAGGAGGGAAGCGCTACTACCGGGAAGGGATTGAGGTGGGCCGGGCCGTGGAGCTGGGTTGGTAGTGGGGGTGCTCCGAATCACATGATGGTGATGGGGGGGAGGTCCGACTCACCATCAAGTGAGTCACTACAAACCCTGCTCCACGACCCGGCCCACCTCAATCCCTTCCCGGTAGTAGCGCTTCCCTCCTTCCCTTTTGGTTTATTACACATGTCTGTACTATCAGGAAGCCGCACACCAACACCACCCCTTACCCGTAATCTTATACACACTTGTGCGTGGATTCTCCCTTCGGGAACGCAGGTCTTCTGGACTGCGCCCGGCTTCCTGATTAGTCGGAAAGCTGGGCGCCATGTAATGACGCGCTGCCCGCCTTTCTGATTGGTCAGGAAGCCGGCTTCATGCTCCCTCGTCATTTCATGAGGAGGGAGCATGGAGCCGGCTTACCAGCCAATCGGGAAGCCGGGCGCCACATCATTGGCCAGAAAGCCGGCTCCATGCTTTCTCGTCAGATAGTGACGAGAAGCACGGGGACAGGTTCCCTGCTAATCAGGAAGCCGGGTGGCGAGTCATTACACGCCGCCTGGCTTCCTGAATGTGACTTCCGGTATCGGTATTCGGTATCGGCGAGTACAGGAAAAAAATATCGGTACTCGATACTGAATTACTATACATCAGCGGTTCTGGATGTACATCAGACTGATGGGGATCTAAAGAAACGATTTGCATGGCTCCGCCCACTGTCCTGAAATGAAGAATCATCCTCTTATTTTTGGGATACGTGATGGAGACGGGAGTACCTTCTGTTCTGCGCTACAAACTATAATCTCTATTCTTCTTTTTTTTTGTCTTTCAGTAATGAACGAGCCCGTGCGGGAACAGAACGGTGACCCGGAAATGTAGTCCATGATTAGTCTGATAGCGAAAACATCCGGTTTGTCAGTGTTGGCGGTCCAGTCCGTGTCACACACACGCACGCGGCGGATAATAGCTGGGGGGTGATTGCGCAACAGGGATTGTATTTGGGAAGAATTGGTTTAAAATGGTCTTTTTTGGGGGGTCACATAGAAGATTTGGTGGCTTGCAGGAAAAGTCTGTACCATCCGGCCGACATGCCGGGAATGAGTTCTGGAGGTACGGACGGCACCCCG
>NW_017308433.1:164111-166576 GCF_000935625.1 Nanorana parkeri | reverse complement strand
AGCAGATGAAGAGGGATTTATACCCTCAGGGTTGGGCGCTAAAGAGGGGTGAGGGGTATATATGCTCTCAGGCGGGATGATGAAGGGTGAGGGGGATATATGCTCTCAGGCGGGATGATGAAGGGTGAGGGGTGTATATATGTTTTCAGGCGGGATGATGAAGGGTGAGGGGGATATATACACTCAGCTGGGGTAGAGAGGAGGGGTATATACTCTCAGGTGGGATAATGGGGAGGAGTAAGGGGGGTATATACCCTCAGGTGGGATGCTAAGGAGGGCTGTATATACACTCAGGTGGGTTGATGGGGGGGTTATATACTCAGAAATGGGATGGTGAGGGGGTGATGGTGAATATATCCCAAGTGGGGGTGTTGATGAGGGGTGAGGGGGATATATACCCTCAGCTGGGGTGGAGAGGAGGGGTGAGAGGGGTATATACCATCAGCTTGGATAATGAGGATTAAATACACTCCTCACTACCCCACATGAGATATATATTCTTTTAGGTGGGTTGGCAAAGGGTTGAGGAAGGTATACACCATCAGGCGGGATATTGAGGAGGAGTGAGGGGGAGATTTACCCTCAGGTGGGGTAGTGAGGATGGTATATACCCTCAGTTGAGGATGGTTGAGGGGGTTATATACCCTCGGGTGGAGTAGTGAGTAGGGTATATTCCTTCAGATAGAGGTGAGGAGAGTATATACCCTCAGTTGGGTTGGTTAGGAGGGGTGAGGAGGGTATATTCCTTCAGGTAGGGTACAGGGTAGGGGGTGAGGAGGGTATATACCCTCAGGTGGGTTAGTTAGGAGGGGTGAGGAGGGTATATTCCTTCAGGTAGGGTACAGGGTAGGTGTGAGGAGGCTATATACCCTCAGGTAGAGGTAAGGAGGGTATATCCCCTCAGGTGGGTTAGTTAGGAGGGGTGAGGAGGGTATATTCCTTCAGGTAGGGTACAGGGTAGGGGGTGAGGAGGGTATATACCCTCGGGTGGGTTAGTTAGGAGGGGTGAGTAGGGTATATTCCTTCAGGTAGGGGTGGGGAGAGTATATACCCTCGGGTGGGGTAGTGAGGAGGGTATATTCCTTCAGGTAGGGTACAGGGTAGGGGTGAGGGGGCTATATACCCTCGGGTGGGTGTAATAAGGGGGGTGTGAGGGGTATCGGGAGGGCTCCGGTGCATGTGTGAGCACAGCCATCACTCCATACACGGGACTGGAGCCGACACTGAGAAATGGATGTGACATTGTGTATTATATTCCGTGTTTTCCCCTCTGTACGAGGTTTAGGGGCCATGTTTGCTTCCCAGCAGAGCCCCTGTCACTGTTCTCCCCCCCAGTGGGATCGTCCGCCTGTACCTCCCCTGGAGAGACCTCTGACAGGACCTGCTGGGCCGGGGGCCTGGACCGGTTTGGGGTCTTTTTATTGTGTATATTAGGCTGGGGGTGGAATTCATTTTAGATGTCTGTTGGATGAGGTTTTCACGTATCGCGAAGCTGGGAGTGCAAACTGCTCTGTACTCGGAGCATGAAATAACATTCGCCGACATGTGCGGGAATGGCCCGAGAGCCTGCTGGAGGTTGGGAAGGTGCGCGGCAGCTCAGGTCACATTCCCAACATGTCACAAAGTACAGCAACAGTATCAGTTTGTAGAGAAGCTTTTATCAATACAAAGCCATTCAGGTTCTTTGCAGCAGACTGATGACATCATCACAGCCTAGGCAGGCAGCATTTGCTTAGTCTCCCCTCCCCCAGTGATCAGTTGCAGGCAGGAGGAAGCATTTGCTTAATCTCCCCTCCCCCAGTGATCAGTTGCAGGCAGGAGGAGGCATTTCCTCGATCTCCCCTCCCCCAGTGATCAGTTGCAGGCAGGAGGAAGCATTTCCTCGGTCTCCCTTCCCCCACTGATCAGTTGCAGGAAGCATTTCCTCAGTCTCCCCTCCCCCAGTGATCAGTCTGCTGCAGACAGGAATAAGCATTTCCTCAGTCTCCCCTCCCCCAGTGATCAGTCTGAGGCAGGAAGGAGGAAGCATTTCCTCAGTCTCTCCTCTGCAGTGATCAGACTGCTGTAGGCAGGTGGAAGCATTTCCTCAGTCTTACCTCCCCTCAGTGATCAGTCTGTTGAAGACAGGAGGAAGCATTTCTTCAGTCTCCCCCTCCCGCAGTGTCAGTCTGCTGCAGGCAGGAGGAAGCATTTTTTTAGTCTCCCCTCTCCCAGTGATTACTCTTCTACAGGCAGGAGGAAGCATTTTTTGCATGTTATTTAATTTTTGCCAAGCGTGACACATTGTTTTGTTTTTTTATTCAGGTTGGCAGCTGACCTCATTTTTTTGGGGACATAACGTTGCTGAACCTAGACCTGACCAACTGAAGCAATCCCAGATCATAACACTTAATCCAGGTGGTGACTTTTTGTATCAGGGCCGGGTTAACATGGGGGCTACTGGAGCAACAGCTCCAGGCCCACCA
>NW_017308433.1:162298-163874 GCF_000935625.1 Nanorana parkeri | reverse complement strand
CCCCCAGTGATCAGTTGCAGGCAGGAGGAAGCATTTCCTCGGTCTCCCTTCCCCCACTGATCAGTTGCAGGAAGCATTTCCTCAGTCTCCCCTCCCCCAGTGATCAGTCTGCTGCAGACAGGAATAAGCATTTCCTCAGTCTCCCCTCCCCCAGTGATCAGTCTGCTGCAGGCAGGAGGAAGCATTTCCTCAGTCTCCCCTCCCCCAGTGATCAGTTGCAGGCAGGAGGAAGCAGATGAAAGCATTGTCAGGGGGAGTCATGTGATCGCCGTGAGGGGTGATACATACCTGGGAGTGTCACACGGACACATTACTGGCCATGCACCTAATATGAAAAATATATCCGATTCTAGATCTCCTTTTAGGCTGCTGAACTACAAGTACCAGAATGCCCTGCCTCCACCCTGTAGCTCCTCAGCGACGCATTGGTTAGGATTAGCGCATTCTCCTCCTTTCCAGGAGCGGTGTATATTTTCCATGAACTGCTCTATTTTTGTAGGTTTATTACTAATGTGTGGAATAAAAAACGATTACAATTCTAAAATGAAGACTGAGTGTCGTTGTTGTGTGAAAGTACCCGGGCGCTGCAGCTCACAGCGGGAGGGACTGAGGCAGAGCTGTCAATCCAGAAAGCAGGGGGCGGGACTTGGCGTGGGCCAGGTGCTGACTGACAAGTTACAGGTTTGTGAATTAGCGCTCGCAATGCTTTTAGCCACGCCCCCTGCAACATCTGCTCCTCCCACTGTGTTGCAAGCAGGTACCGCCTATATGAGAGTGACAACTCTGCTCTGAATTCAGGAGCAGTGCAGCAGCGTTGTCACCCATCACAGGAAGCTGCATTAGGTAGGCTTCACTGGTAGGATCAACAGGTACAATATATTGCCAAAAGTATTGGGCCCCTCATTGGATTCAGGTGTTCCAATCCCTCCGTGGCCCCCGGTGTGTAGGACGAGGCACCTCGGCGTGCAGACGCTTCTACAGACATCGGTGAGAGAACGGGTCGCTCTCAGGAGCTCGGTGACTACAAGCGTGGTGCCGTGATAGGTTGTCACCTGTGCAATAAGTCCGTCCGTGACATTTCCTGGCTACTAAATATTCCGCCGCGGTCGCCTGTTACTGGGATTATAACAAAGTGGAAGCAACTGGGAACAACAGCAACTCAGCCAGGAAGTGGTCGGCCACGTCACATGACAGAGCGGGGTCAGCGCATGCTGAAGCGCACAGTGCGCAGAATTCGCCAACTGTCTGCAGAGTCAATAGCTACAGACCTCCAAACTCCATGCGGCCGTCGGATTGGCACAACAACAGTGCGTAGAGAGCTTCATGGAATGGGTTTCCATGGCCGAGCAGCTGCATCCAAGCCGCACATCACCAAGTGCAATGCAAAGCGTGGGATGCCGCGGTGTAACGCACGCCGCCACTGGACTCTAGAGAAGGGGAGGCGTGTTCTCTGGAGGGACCAATCACGCTTCTCTGTCTGGCAATCCGATGGGCGTGTCTGGGTTTGGCGGTTGCCAGGAGAACGGTACTTGCCTGACTGCATTGTGCCAAGTGTAAAGTTTGGGGGAGGGGGGAT
>NW_017308433.1:155003-156697 GCF_000935625.1 Nanorana parkeri | reverse complement strand
TTTTGGACAATTTCATGCTCCCAACTTTGTGGGAGGAGTTTGGGGATGGCCCCTTCCTGTTCCAACATGACTGCGCACCAGTGCACAAAGCAAGGCCCATAAAGACATGGATGGGGGAGGAACATGACTGGCCGCACAGAGTCCTGACCTCAACCCCATAGAACACCTTTGGGATGAATTAGAGGCGGAGACTGCGAGCCCCTCCCCCAACATCAGTACCTGACCTCACAAATGGTCCAACATTCCCATAGACACACTCCTAAACCTTGTGGACGCCTTCCCAGAAGAGGCGGAGCTGTTATAGCGGCAAAGGGCGGAGCCAACCCAATACTGAACCCTACGGACTAAGACTGGGGGGCCATTAGAGTTCATGTGCGTGTAAAGGAAGGCGTCCCAATACTTGTGGTGATATAGTGTATGTGAGATAGGCACCCTAGATTGTAAGCTCCTGGAGGGCGGGGACTGGTGTGAATGTGCACGTGAATGGCCGGCACTCTATAAATACCTGTAATGAATAATAACTCCAAGTCCAGTCTTTGATATTATCTCAAACTCCTACAAGGAAAGAACCTCAATGAATCTCCTGATTCGTGAGTCCAGTAGGACACAAATGGGTACAATGGTAGCTGCAGGAAGCAACTCCGGCAGTGAATCTCCGGGCTTGGGAGAAGGGAGAGGCTGATATAACTCACGCTCCAAGAATCTTCAGTCTTCACTATTACCCCATGGACATTCCCAAACCTCGAGAAGGGCAGAAAACAATAACATCTACCCCCCTAAGGCTCCCAAGGGGAGGAGCAATGCTCTGCTGGTTGAGCTTAAAGGCCATCCTCCTAGGGGCAGGGCCTATACCTCAGAGGTCTGCTTTCCCCCTCAGCTAATGCTTAGAGAAAAGAAGCCTTGCATCCTCAGGACTTCTCTAGACATGTTGCAGCCTTTGCAATGATCCTGACAGAGCTTACACAAGGGTAGGCAACCTCAACACTCCAGCTGCTGCAGAACTACAAGTCCCACAATGCATTGCAAAACTCTAAGCCAAAAGGCATGATTGCCAGAGGCATGATGTAGTTTCAGTACAGCTGGAGGGCTGAGGATGCCTTCCTCTCTTAGGCCTCATTCACAGCTCCGTGCAGCGCGCGGGGCCGTATCGGGCAGCTACCGGGAGGGACAGGTGCTGTGTGTGTGATTAGTACGCCGCCCCCGTCCTTCTCTATGGGACTACGTCGCCCCACGCTCACCCCAAGTGCGGGTGTCGCGGCACGGACGCAGAAAGGATCCATTCCGTCAGTGTTCGAGTACGCTCACCAACACAGACGTGTAGGGCGGCATACGGCCGCGTACTCCCATAGAGAAGGACGGGGGCGGCGTACTCATCACACGCAGAGCACCTGTCCTTCCCGGGAGCTGCCCGATACGGCCGGCCTTTTCTTGTGTGAATGGAGCCTTAGGGTTGTCTTTAAACCTGCAATTTTCAGCCTTTCTTCAGTCACAAGACCCCTTTAAAAGTATGCAAAATCTCGAAGCCCCCCCAGTCTAAAGTATAATGGATTTTAAGGGGTGGACTCGAGGCAAAACACTCAAAGAGGTCCCCCTATTCACAATGAAGTCCCCCTTCTCATCCGGGCCCCCCATTTTCACATCAGATTACCCCCTTCGCACCAGGAGCCCTCCCTCACAATAGGAGCCCCCTCTTT
>NW_017308433.1:150718-154906 GCF_000935625.1 Nanorana parkeri | reverse complement strand
CATTTGCCCCTTCATACTATGAGGATTTGGAGGAACCCCTGGGGAGGCCAAGGGCACCCTGGTGGAGAGAGGCAGGCTTAGACTATGAAATCGGCAAGTCTTGTGGGAATACATGTGATTTGACCTTAAAGGAGAACTATGAGGGGAGTGAAAATCCCTCCTCCTCATAGTTCGAGCCGACATGTGACCACGAAACTGTCACACGTCGGCTCAATAGATCGAGAAGTGAGCGAACACATAACGTCGCTCGCTCACCTCCCTGCAGAGAGCGGTGACTGTCATTCACAGCTCCCTGCAGGGATTCCTCCACCCCCTCCGATCCTTCAGTGCTGATTGGAGGAACGGACGGAGGACGGGGGCGGGCACAGCTGGCTCTGCCTCTAGATAGCAGCTGGGTGAATCTCGACTTTAATGTCGGGATCCGTCCCGGCTGCGGCGTCTCAGTATACAGGGAGCTGTAGCTCCCTATATACTGAGCTTTGGGTGACTGGAGGACGCTAGTTTGTGTCCTCCCGTTACCCTTTAGGAGAACTATGGGGAAAAGCCCTGACCCCATAGTTCTCTTTTAATTTCTGTGCAGACCTCCGGGAAAGGCAGTGAGACCACTACATGAGCAGGGGGATGAGAAGTTTAGTCAAATCCTCAAATACAGGATACTCGCGGTTACAAAAGAATAGTTCTTGTCAGCTTAAAGGAGAACTATGAGGGGGGGAGGGGCTTTCCACTCACCTCATAGTTCTAGCCGACCGGTGACAATGAGACTGTCACAGGTCGGCTCAGTAGATCGGGAGGTAGCAGAACACATACCGGCGTTCGCTCACTTCTCGATCCTGTCACGGCTCTCTGCCATGATAAGGGAGGGGCTGGATTCCCCCCTCCCCGCTCTGATCCTCCAGCGCTGACTGGCGGAACGGACGGGGGAGGGGGCGGGTACAGCTGGCTCTGCCTCTAGATAGGCAGAGCCAGCTGTCACTCACACAGCTGGGCGGATCCCGGCATCGATGTCGGGATCCGCTCCGGCATCTCAGTATACCGCGAGCTGTAGCTCCCTATATACTATACTCCTTGTGTCCTTCCGTTACCCTGAGGAGAACTATGGGGAAAAACACTGACCTCATAGTTCTCCTTTAAAAAAAAAAAAATTAAAATGCCTTTTCTAGCGATATGCCAGCCAAGGTCATGAAACTGCAATGTACCTTCAGTTCTAGACCCTCTGGCAGTTCATCAGGCGACGCAGACTCGGATTCTTCTCGCACGGCGTCCCGCGGGCTCCGCTGGCACTTTCACCGTCTTAGAACGAGTCAAACACCAATGAAATGTTAGGCGCTCTTTATTTTCTCTCGCTATGATGAATGAATGAACACATTAGGAAACGGTCCCCACGTTTACAGAGTCAATCGTACAACGCACGGTATTTGGCCTTTTACATCCACATAAAACAATCTGTTTTTGTAAAATTAATAATCATTTTTTTTTTAAAAAGAAAAAAAAATCTAAAATCATATCTATAAAAAATAAAAAGTTCGCCGGGATCAGCTGAGACAGAGCAGGCGGCACGCTGTAAAACGATGCTTTTTTTTTTTAATGCGGCACACAATCCTGCTGATGGGTCCCCCACCTCTGCTATGTTGAATGGTGACAATCACCTTCATGGCAGGCTTGCTGCCCGAGTCAAAATCCCACTGATAAGCCCTCTCCCTCTGCTATGCTGCATGAGCACGCTCGCCTCCAGAGCATGCACGCTGCCCGAGTTGAATACCGGCGCTCACACCTGATTAAAAATGTATCTCCATCTGAGCAGCGTGGCCCGAACGGCAGTGTGGGGGAGAGTCAACCAAGCTACCTCAGAAGCCATGGCACAGATCTGAATGGGACCAAATGCTCTATGCACTTGGTCCTCTAGTCTAGGGGAGTCCACAATGATTTGGAAATGATGATACATGCGGAGCGACGGGGAGACGACGGTGGAACGACGGGGAGACGTCGGTGGAACGACGGGGAGACGTCCGGTGGAGCGACGGGGAGACGTCGGTGGAGCGACGGGGAGACGTCGGTGGAATGACGGGGAGACGTCGGTGGAATGACGGGCATAATTTCCTTTAATGAAGCTCATGGCACAAATCTGAATTTTTCAGTCTCCTGCAACTCTTCCCCAAACACTTCTAACTGGCCAAGACTGGCCTCATGATGGATACATTGCGAACAATCTCCAATATATATTCCCGGGAATCTCATATTTGGCTAGATGAACAGTATTGGTGGAAAAAAAATAATCTAAAACTGTTTAAAATGGGAGATTTTGTTTTATTGCTTAAAAGTGAACCTGTCAGTCACTTAAAAGGTAAAAGTGCAGTCTAAGAGCGAGGCACCGCAAGGTTCCGGCTGTTATCTAGCTTTTAGCTCCCTGACTTCCAGCCTAAGACCCACCCCAGAAAAATAACCCCGCCCACTGATCATATATTTGCAGCATAAGAGTTGCCCAGAAACAGACAAAGCGGCAAGGGTTGAGATAAACTATAATATTGCCAGGGGTGGGGTCGGCACCCCTGCCAGTGTTATGGTTTGCCCCAACCCTGATCACCTTCATTTTTAGATGTGAGAAAATATAAATAAAAGGCACGCGGAAAAAAATTCCATTTATATACTGACCAGTATCATGACATATATATAACCACAAATATTTACCGGAATACCACGTTTTTCAAGACCTTTTTATGTTCATCTTTACTGGATGGGGAGGTTATAGCTTGAAAGTCACAGCAACAACCTGATACAATGTTTAAAATATTGCAACAAAATCGATGCTTTGACATGTTCCTCCCCAGGTTAGCAGAGGTGGGATACCCTGGAACTTGCACCAGTCCCAGGAGTCCTCCCCCAGGTTAGCAGAGGTGGGATACCCTGGAACTTGCACCATTCCCAGGAGTCCTCCCCCAGGTTAGCAGAGGAGGGTTACCCTGGAACTTGCACCAGTCCCAGGAGTCCTCCCCCAGGTTAGCAGAGGTGGGTTACCCTGGAACTTGTACCATTCCCGGGAGTCCTCCCCTGGTTAGCAGAGGTGGGATACCCTGGAACTTGCACCAGTCCCAGGAGTCCTCCCCCAGGTTAGCAGAGGTGGGTTACCCTGGAACCTGCACCATTCCTAGAAGTTCCTCCCAGGCTTAGCAGAGGTGGGTTACCCTGGAAGCTGCACCATTCCCAGGAGTCGGGAAATGGCAGCCCTCAAAAGCTCTCCCCAAGCTGCTTATTCCAGCCACAGGGAGCCGGTTATATTTCAGGCATCGTCACCCCACCCTATAGAAATGTAAGGCCACACACCACTTCCAATCACATATTCTCTGGTGAACAAGCGGCAGAGACACTGCAACCGTTCCTCTCCCATGACGCATTTCACCTTCTACTGGGGCCTAATTGTGGTGCACTACAATTAAATCAGCAAGAATGTATTGAAGTGTCGCCACCACTTGTCCAATAAAGTTCTGAATATGCGTTAGGAAGGAGTGCGCAGCATTACATTTCTACGTCTAGGAGGGTTTACTGCATGCAAGTTATGTGGTCGATGTCTGTAACACTTTGTATGTAAAAGTCAATTTTCTAGCCTCTGGTTGGTGATAATATTGAGATTCTTCAAGGAGACCACAGAACATGGAGCCGTTTCCCAGTATCGGTGCCTACTCCTAAGGTGAGACGCTATGAGTGAACACTGATAGCCCTAAACACGTCATGGTCTCTGCACAATGCTGTGTGTGTATATATATATACACTGAGTGGCCAGATTATTATGACCCCCCCCCATCAGTACTTCGTTGGGCCGCCTGGTGACTCCACGAGATGATGAAAGGTGATGCGAGGAATCTGACACGGCACTGTGGCCCTTCTGTTGTCTTGTACCAGTCTTGCCCCTCCCCCGTTCTGCCCTAACATTGACTAGTCGCTGACGGCCACAATTCGCACGTTCAGACCCAGATTTTCGGCTGACAGTCCGGTCTTTAAACACTTTAACAATGAGCCGCTCCTGAACATGTAACGCATTCTGCTGTTTTGCTGATACTCGCTCCATGGCTCCGAGCGCCAACAATCATCCCGCGTTCCAAGGCTGTTACATCGCGTTGTTTCCCCGAATCTTCCCAATCACTTCTACTGTCGTGGTAACCAACCTGCTTCCCTATTTATAATGGTCTGGCCCTC
>NW_017308433.1:142825-146843 GCF_000935625.1 Nanorana parkeri | reverse complement strand
TCTGTTGTCTTGTACCAGTCTTGCCCCTCCCCCGTTCTGCCCTAACATTGACTAGTCGCTGACGGCCACAATTCGCACGTTCAGACCCAGATTTTCGGCTGACAGTCCGGGCTTTAAACACTTTAACAATGAGCCGCTCCTGAACATGTAACGAATTCTGCTGTTTTGCTGATACTCGCTCCATGGCTCCGAGCGCCAACAATCATCCCGCGTTCAAAGGCTGTTACATCGCGTTGTTTCCCCGAATCTTCAGAAACAAATCACTTCTACTGTCGTGGTAACCAACCCGCTTCCCTATTTATAATGGTCTGGCCCTCTAGCAACTTCAGCGCCAAATTATAGCTAATTTGCCTACAAACGTCAGGTGGTCATAATAATCCGGCCACTCAGTGGTTATAATAATCCGGCCACTCAGTGTATATAATAATCCGGCCACTCGGTGTATATAATAATCCGGCCACTCGGTGTATATAATAATCCGGCCACTCGGTGTATATAATAATCCGGCCACTCGGTGTATATAATAATCCGGCCACTCGGTGTATATAATAATCCGGCCACTCGGTGTATATAATAATCCGGCCACTCGGTGTATATAATAATCCGGCCACTCGGTGTATATAATAATCCGGCCACTCGGTGTATATAATAATCCGGCCACTCGGTGTATATAATAATCCGGCCACTCGGTGTATATAATAATCCGGCCACTCGGTGTATATAATAATCCGGCCACTCGGTGTATATAATAATCCGGGCACTCGGTGTATATAATAATCCGGCCACTCGGTGTATATAATAATCCGGCCACTCGGTGTATATAATAATCCGGCCACTCAGTGTATATAATAATGTATATATATATATCTCCTGCTGTTTGAATGAATAAACCCAAATCACAGAAATCTCAAGATCTCAGCAAGTATTCATCGTGTTTTTTACATTGTTCACAATTAGGGATGTCCCAATACCACCTTTTTAAGACCAAGTACAAATACTGTCCCTCATGTACTTGCCGATACCAATTACCGATACTTTTTATAACAGTCCCTGTGACATTTTTTTCCCAAAACAACACAGACTGATGATTTTAGGGCAGTTTCTCACCAGGGCTAGATATGGATGTCCCCAGAACTGAATACATGTCCCCGAAGCTGAACACATGGTCCTAAGACAGAATAGTATTCTGCTTTGGGGACATGTATTCTGTTTTGGGAATATGTGTTCTGCAAATACATGTCCCCAAAGCAGTATTCCTCTCACCAGGCTGTGTGTCGATCTCACCGGGCGACGTGGGCATCTGTAGTGGCTCTGCGGGCACTCCACATGGCCTCCCCCACATCCAGTCTGGCCGCGCCAGCTCAGTCCTCCCCCATCAGTGTGCGGCAGGAACCCCCAGCTTCTAGCCCTGGGGCGGTAGTTCCACCCCCCGGGGCTGTCCATGGCTGCGCCTGCGCCTGAGAAGGCGATAAAGAACCGGACAGGCACTGCCATGGACAGCTATCTGCAGGTTCCCACAAGCGTGGAAACTCGGGACGGCCGCTGCTGTTTGAAAATTTAAAAGGGCCGGTATCTGTCTTAAGAATCGGGGCATTTTCACGAGTACAAGTACTCTTGAACATGCTTGGTATCGGCCCGATACCGATACTAGTATCGGTACATCCCTATTCACAACGGGAGCCGGGAAGGTCTGAGGCAACTGCTGAGATTGGGCATGTATGGGAGGAGGACCGGTACTCAAATCTCCCCTGAAAGTTAAAGGCCAGCTTCAGTTCTAGCAAAGTATCCTTCAAACCCAATAATAGACAATGCTACGATCGGAATGTTCCGATGAAGAAAACGCAGTTGACATAACAGTTTAGTCAATTGAGCCCAATGCCCAGAAAGGCTTCTGAGGTTTGTAGTTCAGCAGCACAGCCTTTGGGTAATAATACACAGATCTGAATACAGACAAAGCTGGGCCGGTACTGCAAAGGGGTGGGAGCTGCATGAACACAAACTTCCACCCACGGCGGGGGTTTTGAACACCCGAAAAGTAAAGAGAACCGGACAGTAAACTGGAAAACTTTGTAAATGCTCGGAAACCAGATCATGGTGACCCCCGGAACGTGAGCCCCCAGAACGTGAGCCCATCACAAATACTGATAAGTTTGTTTCCTATACAAACATGTGTACTGCAGAGTCGCTAAGATGACCGAGGACATGCCAAGTGCATACTGCAATCAGCCATGACTACTCCGCCTCAGGAAGAAGGGTTACCTGCTCCAATATTGGCATGTTCACACTGTTCACTGCACCTCCGCCCCGCCTGTGAACCAAGCGTGCTGTACCCATATGGGCAATGGTACAGTTCAGATCCCGGCACTCCATCTGGAGCACCATGACAGAGCAGACCCACAGTCCTCATGAAGCGGTCTGGGTGGTCTTTACATAGATATGACAGGGTTATGCGTTCTCCTGGGACACTTTATTATACACAGATCGAGCGATTCTGACCCCGCAGTTTTCAATGCAGAAGTTTAAATAAAGCCGAATATATATGTGGCTGGTAGTCGTATGAAAGACTCTAGAGCAGGGATAGGCAACCCGGAGCACATGTGTCACAGTGGGTGCGCAATGTCATCTTTAGTGGCACCCAGAAGATCATCAAGTGGCACGCATGCAGGCTCAGACTGGACTGGAAGGGCCGCTGCCATGGGGTTGATTGACAGCTCACTACGCTGTTTATTCCAAAGCCTAGTCTACCTCTCTGTGCCCCTGTCCCTCCCACCTCTATGACATTTCAGAGAGGCCAGCCTGACATCACTCACACAGGAACTGGGATGATCTGAGGGGTGAAGGTTCAGGAAATGGGGTGATCTGAGGGGTGAAGGTGCAGGAATTGGGGTGATCTGAGGGGTGAGGGTGTAGGAATTGGGGTGATCTGAGGGGTGAAGGTGCAGGAATTGGGGTGATCTGAGGGGTGAAGGAATTGGGGTGATCTGAGGGGTGAAGGTGCAGGAATTGAGGTGATCTGAGGGGTGAAGGTGCAGGAATTGGGGTCATCTGAGGGGTGAAGGTGCAGGAATTGTGGTGAAGGTGTAGGAATTGGGGTGATCGGAGGTGTGAAGGTGCAGGAATTCAGGTGATCTGAGGGGTGAAGGTGCAGGAATTGGGGTCATCTGAGGGGTGAAGGTGCAGGAATTGGGGTGAAGGTGTAGGAATTGGGGCAGATCTGAGGTCTATGGGGCGCACTATACCTAAAGCTTGCTGCCCCTGCTCTAGAGCATGTCTTTCCCCAACCATCTATACATCAGACTCCCTTAGCAGCCCTTTCTGTTATCCTCCATCTTTTCCCTCCTTCCTCAGCAGGAACAGCCAATAGAAATCAGTACGGAGGATAATTTCACAATAAATCGGGGAGCTTGCATTTGTTCCCAGAGAGAACTTCGCCCAAAGCTTGTATTATCTGCAGGTGAACTGATATTGTGTTTGATGGCAGTGGACCATCCCACGACCCCACATATATACGGAGATCAAAGTGCCAAACATTTCATTGTTATTTTTTCCATCCATAGATATAATATATGTACACGTATATTTAAAATGAAGAAATAAAAAGAAAGAACGGACTCGTACAGACAATAAAACAGGTGCCTACAGACAACATTAAACTGGTAACAGTAACAAAAAGGGATTTTCTTTGCACAGTTCCCTTATACTCTAGCACCGTGGGCCTCCGTATTAGAAGAGCGCTACTGTGTGAACACGGAATCCTATACACACCTGTGTGTTAGCAGCTATGTAAACACTTTGCAGAAATTCTTCGTCACCCGCCGTGAAATCCTGGGCTCGGATTGGATGGGAACGGCGCCGTCTTGCAACGGGCCGTCGCTAAAATAAAACTTTTCAGGCACGAGTTAAGTCCCGCACGGCGCGGACTGCTTCTATATGGGACACAAACTTGTACGTCAGCAAGAACGGCTCTTGGTGTGACCGGGATGCAGGTACTCCGTCCAAAGACTGCCCTCCGGGGGGG
>NW_017308433.1:137141-142714 GCF_000935625.1 Nanorana parkeri | reverse complement strand
GGGGGGGGGCGGGAATTTGGATGCAAAAGGCAGAAAGTGTCCCCGACGTTTCCAGCTTCTTCCTTTCTCGTTGTTATGGGAGGATCCTGGAACATGAAAGAGACGCCGGAGCAACAAGTGGCAACATAACTGCACCTTCAGATCCAATCGGTAAATCTTTTCTCCTATAAACAGGGTGACATCCAGCAGCCTTCAAACTCTGTGAATGCCAAGTAAGTCCCTTTAAGTCTAAACACACGGGCGCCGGTTTTATTTTGGTTTGCAAGCACAAGTCTGCAGAGCGGCGGACCTGCGGAGCATTTTTATCAAGTTACGAGCAGCTTTCTTTAAAGCGGACCTCAAAAATCAAACTCTAGTTACATAGTATTTGAGGTTGAATAAAGACACATGACCATCAAGTCCGACCTATTGTGTGTCTGTGTGTATGGTCCTATTGGTGTGTAGTATATATAGTAGGGCTGGTAATGATTACAATTTCCGTGTTCGATTAATCTAAATTTTTTTTAAATCGATTAATTTTGATTACTTATAACGCACATACAGATCCAACTACATTGGCCTATACACATACAGCACAGCAATGAAGTAATAAAATGAACTAGGATCACACTAATCCAGCACGTTATTCATCTCACGTGCCCCACTCAATATGGCCGCCGTTTGAGTGGGGCAACTCAGAATAATAACGTGCTGGATGAGTGTGATCCTAGTTCATGTTATTACTTCATTGCTGTGCTGTATGTGTATAGGTCATTGCTGTGCTGTATGTGTATAGGGCAATGCCTTGACTGGCGCTCGTGCAGAAAGTTTCTTGGGGCAAACTCACCGGCCCAAGTGGCTCCGTCAGCTAACGAGGGGGGGGAGGAGTCCGGTGACATCACGGACATCGACTTCACCGGACTCCTCCCCCCTTCCCTTCGCTAGACGTCACCGGATCGCCGACGGGACTCCCGGAAGCCGGCGGAGAGGCGAGTGTTTTCATTAGCGATCGAAATTATTTTAATCGATCAAAAAGTTTAACGATCAAGCGAGAAATTAATCTTTCATTTCCACAGCCCTAATATGAGTACCAGACCCTGACCGATCTAACTGAGAAGAACCCCCTTCGCCCCGTGTGCTGACATTTTTTCTCCACCAATTTTAGGTGGTGGCCTCTCGTCCTCGTCATTAATTGAAAAAAGATTGTTGCTAATGTTACTATCCCCGGTAAACATTTCCCCCCCTTAATCTCCTCACTTCCAAAGAGAACATGTTTAATTTTAGTAGCCTGGTCTCATAGCTCAGGTCCTCCATCCCCTTTACGAGTTTGGTCGCCCTGCTCTGGACTCTTTCCAGTTCGAGGACATCCCCTCTATTCACTGGTGCCCAAAACTGGACCGCGCACTCTAGATGAGGCCGTACTCTACCAATCCATCCCTCTATGTTTGATAATTAATAATAACACAAGACATGTCAGGTGATTGGCAAACACTTACACTTGCGGAGCGTTCACTTCCTGCTTTGAAAGTGCAAAATGACTTCAGTTTGCCGTTGCAATGCATCCTGGGAAGGTCACATCAGCAGAGCATTGCTGGGAGATCTCATCTGTAATCTTACGAGATCTCGGGGAAAGGCGTTTTCCTCCCGAGATGATGTACATGGGTCACATGTCCTAGTCACATGTGCCAAAAATCAGGGAAGTAAAAGGAGAGCTAGTAACCTGCCCTTAGTAAACACGGCCGCTGCCAGAAGACTGGGGAAGAAAGGAGAAATATACAAAGCCGGCAATTATCTAGAAGTATTTGTAGATTGTCATTACTAAACATTTCTTAAGGCGGGTCTGTTGTTATTTTAAAGATCTGGCTAAAGGTCCGGCTTTAAGCCCTTAAAAAGCATTTCAGCTCCGGTCTGGGATTGGGGAATTCAGATCTTAAAGGATCAATCCATGTTTCAAGTTAGGTCGGCCATACTTGTACAGCAGGGGTCACTAAATGTTGGACCGCGGTCTGGACACGGACCGAGTGGCAGAACTGTCCGGACTGTGATCTTTGACCTGCACTGGGTTATGGCTGGTTGATAGTGGATACACCAACCTCCGCTGCCAGCCGTAACCCAGCACAGGCCCCCCATGTCGCTTTAGTCATTGGTTGCTAGGACAGCTGGTGTCCTAGCAACCAATGCCATCAGGCAGGTCCAGCTGCTGCAACTACAAGTGATCTGGGCAGCTGTAAAGCCTCTCGGATCACTTGTATTAGCCACAATCACAGGAATTGTAGTTTCAAACAATACCGCCAAGCAATAAAAGCGAGTGACGCTGGTGCTCCGTCTATCAGTCCTCACGCTGCCCATGCTTAGCTGCCTTTTACCCCATGAAAAGGCGACCCCTCGATCAGTCCTTACACTGCCCATGCTTAGCTGCCTTTTACCCCATGAAAAGGCGACCCCTCGATCAGTCCTTACACTGCCCATGCTTAGCTGCCTTTTACCCCATGAAAAGGCGACCCCTCGATCAGTCCTTACACTGCCCATGCTTAGCTGCTTTATACCCCATGAAAAGGTGATCCCTCAATCAGTCCTCACACTGCCCATGCTTAGCTGCCTTTTACCCCATGAAAAGGCGACCCCTCGATCAGTCCTTACACTGCCCATTCTTAGCTGCTTTATACCCCATGAAAAGGTGATCCCTCAATCAGTCCTCACACTGCCCATGCTTAGCTGCTTTATACCCCATGAAAAGGTGATTTTAACAAAAAATGATGTAAGTGTTAAATATATATCGGATTTTCTGCGGCCGTTGCTTAGCTGCCTTTTACCCCATGAAAAGGCGACCCCTCGATCAGTCCTTACACTGCCCATGCTTAGCTGCTCTATACCCCATGAAAAGGCGACCCCTCGATCAGTCCTTACACTGCCCATGCTTAGCTCCTCTATACCCCATGAAAAGGTGATCCCTCGATCAGTCCTCACAGTGCCCATGCTTAGCTGCTTTATACCCCATGAAAAGGTGATTTTAACAAAAAATGATGTAAGTGTTAAATATATATCGGATTTTCTGCGGCCGTGACATTTTAAAACGGTCCTGGACCTTTAAAGTGGACCTGTACCCCCTTTTCATTAAAAAAAAAAATCACATCAGTGTGCAGCTCTGCATGCTGATATGAAATCATCTTACATGCATTAGATAAACATATTGTTCTTTTACTTACAATTACTGTTTTTCCACTTCCTGGTCCTCTTGGGCATTAGTGATGTGCCCAAGCGTTGCATCCTGGGAAGGTTACATCAGCAGAGCATTGCTGGGAAATCACATCTGTAATCTCACGAGATCTTTTACCCCATGAAAAGGCGACCCCTCGATCAGTCCTTACACTGCCCATGCTTAGCTGCCTTTTACCCCATGAAAAGGCGACCCCTCGATCAGTCCTTACACTGCCCATGCTTAGCTGCCTTTTACCCCATGAAAAGGCGACCCCTCGATCAGTCCTTACACTGCCCATGCTTAGCTGCCTTTTACCCCATGAAAAGGCGACCCCTCGATCAGTCCTTACACTGCCCATGCTTAGCTGCCTTTTACCCCATGAAAAGGCGACCCCTCGATCAGTCCTTACACTGCCCATGCTTAGCTGCCTTTTACCCCATGAAAAGGCGACCCCTCGATCAGTCCTTACACTGCCCATGCTTAGCTGCCTTTTACCCCATGAAAAGGCGACCCCTCGATCAGTCCTTACACTGCCCATGCTTAGCTGCCTTTTACCCCATGAAAAGGCGACCCCTCGATCAGTCCTTACACTGCCCATGCTTAGCTGCCTTTTACCCCATGAAAAGGCGACCCCTCGATCAGTCCTTACACTGCCCATGCTTAGCTGCCTTTTACCCCATGAAAAGGCGACCCCTCGATCAGTCCTTACACTGCCCATGCTTAGCTGCCTTTTACCCCATGAAAAGGCGACCCCTCGATCAGTCCTTACACTGCCCATGCTTAGCTGCCTTTTACCCCATGAAAAGGCGACCCCTCGATCAGTCCTTACACTGCCCATGCTTAGCTGCCTTTTACCCCATGAAAAGGCGACCCCTCGATCAGTCCTTACACTGCCCATGCTTAGCTGCCTTTTACCCCATGAAAAGGCGACCCCTCGATCAGTCCTTACACTGCCCATGCTTAGCTGCTTTATACCCCATGAAAAGGTGATCCCTCAATCAGTCCTCACACTGCCCATGCTTAGCTGCCTTTTACCCCATGAAAAGGCGACCCCTCGATCAGTCCTTACACTGCCCATGCTTAGCTGCTCTATACCCCATGAAAAGGCGACCCCTCGATCAGTCCTTACACTGCCCATGCTTAGCTCCTCTATACCCCATGAAAAGGTGATCCCTCGATCAGTCCTCACAGTGCCCATGCTTAGCTGCTTTATACCCCATGAAAAGGTGATTTTAACAAAAAATGATGTAAGTGTTAAATATATATCGGATTTTCTGCGGCCGTGACATTTTAAAACGGTCCTGGACCTTTAAAGTGGACCTGTACCCCCTTTTCATTAAAAAAAAAAATCACATCAGTGTGCAGCTCTGCATGCTGATATGAAATCATCTTACATGCATTAGATAAACATATTGTTCTTTTACTTACAATTACTGTTTTTCCACTTCCTGGTCCTCTTGGGCATTAGTGATGTGCCCAAGCGTTGCATCCTGGGAAGGTTACATCAGCAGAGCATTGCTGGGAAATCACATCTGTAATCTCACGAGATCTCAGGGAAAGGCGTTTTCCTCACCCTGAGATGATGGATATGGTCACATGTGTAAGAGTTCCAGGAAGTAAAGGGAGATATATTAATCTGCCCTCAGTAAACATGGCCGCTGTGAAGAATGGGGAAGTAAAGATAAATAAGGAATGTAAAGAATACAAAGCCGGCAATTATCTAGAAGTATCTGATTGTAGATTGTCATTACTAAACATTCCTAAAGTTGTCTTTGTTGTCATTTTAAAGATCTGGGTGAAGTTCCTCTTTAAGAAAGCTGCTCCAAGCTTGATACTACACTTTCACATTGTGATTTCTGAAAACAAATATCGCCGGTGTGTTTAGGGTTCGGGTCTCACTTAGGGGCCTATGTATGAAGATCAGCAAATAATCGCATTTAAAAAGGTAAGACTGAAAAAAAGACACCGAGTCAAGGAAAGCTTCGTCTCCAGATCCCCCCTTTAAGATCCTCCAGATCCCCATATAAGATCCTCCAGATCCCCATATAAGATCCTCCAGATCCCCCATATAAGATACTCCAGATCCCCCATATAAGATCCTCCAGATCCCCATATAAGGGTCTCCAGATCCCCCATAGAAGAGTCTCCAGATCACCCATAGAAGAGTCTCCAGATCCCCCCCATATAAGTCTCCAGATCCCCCATATAAGTCTCCAGATCCCCCATATAAGTCTCCAGATCCCCCATATAAGTCTCCAGATCCCCCATATAAGTCTCCAGATCCCCCATATAAGTCTCCAGATCCCCCATATAAGTCTCCAGATCCCCCATATAAGTCTCCAGATCCCCCATATAAGTCTCCAGATCCCCCATATAAGTCTCCAGATCCCCCATA
>NW_017308433.1:136317-136965 GCF_000935625.1 Nanorana parkeri | reverse complement strand
GAGCCCCCAGACCCCCCATAGAAGAGTCTCCAGATCCCCCATAGAAGAGTCTCCAGATCCCCCATAGAAGAGTCTCCAGATCCCCCATAGAAGAGTCTCCAGATCCCCCCTTTAAGATATAAGAATATACTCAGCTGAGGGTGATGGAAATGATCCATAAGATTTAAAGTGAGAATAAATTTGGGGAGAATCTATAAAAGTGGCGACTGGATCTCTCCAATTTGAATGAAAGGAAACACGGTAAACTATGAATTAAAGACCTTCATAAATAAGCCCCTTTGTATCTCGCCTTCAACACTCTCTGGGCCTGACATTGGTCACTCGGGGACGGCCAGGGAACTGCAAGGCATGCTGGGACCTGTAGTTCCGTGCACCGCCCCCTGGTTGCATATCTCAACCTTCTATGCTGGTCAAGTTGGCAACAAATGGTTAAAGTTCAATTTCGCCCCTTCAGACGAAATCAAAGCGTAAGGCTGGACTGCGAAACGATCAACTTTGTAAATATATATAATATTGGATACGTGTGATCTATAGTAGTAAAAAAAAAAAAGAAGACATGTATTTTGGAATGCAGATAGTAGAAGTACCTGCCACTGTTTTGATATCAGCACAGCAATATGTACGCTCAGAGAGGGGGGGGGGGGGGGG
>NW_017308433.1:113656-135721 GCF_000935625.1 Nanorana parkeri | reverse complement strand
AGTGCAGTGATCCAATCAGATGCTGAGCGTACCGGTGTACTGCCGCACCTTCATTGTCTAATTCACAGACAGGTGTCTGTTTGAACCAAGAACCTGGCTGTGCCGTCTGGCAGGGGTACCTGGATCACCAGACCGGCCAAACAGAATTTCAAATCTTTTGGCAAGCAATATATTGCACCTGTGCATTGAGCTATCCCCCTGGAGCTCATCCCCAAGTACATTTGTGTATATTGTCTATCATCACCATTATGACTGGGCAGGCTATTGCCGTATCAGTTGTGCCCAATGGTGAACATGTGGTGAATGTAAAACACGGCTACGTACAGCTGCCTGTGGAATGTCCGCACAGACCGAGCATTGCTCTATCTGCTGCTCTTCCTACAACAAGCAGAACCGGATTGCTGGGCCCAGTGGTGCTGGGGGAGCTGGTAGACGGAACCAATATAGTCATATAGAGTATTTACAAAGTTGATGGCTTCACCGTCTTACATCAGAACTGTCCTGACATTGGTCCTTAACCCTTCCCTACCCAAGGACCAATCAACAAAGTGCAAACAAAAGTAAAAGGATCAATATTCTCGTGTTCATATCATCGCCGGTCGCCTTCTTCCTTCACTGAGCAGGAGGGAGAGATGGCGGGCAGCACAGAGGACTGGGGATCGCTATAAAGATGGCCGCACATCTAGCGCTTTGTGATCGATCGATGTTTGTGAGCAACTGACAATATTGATCAGAAATACGATCAATCATAAATGTGATCAGGTAAACCCAAACATAGAATCGGACTTTGGGCTTGTGTCCATGGCATCAGTGTGAGACTCTTCTGAGGTCGTGTACAATTCAGTGACAGCCGACCTCATTCTGACCGGCGGGTCTTGCATTCCCATGGACTTGTATGTGGCGCACTCAACTCTCCTTGGATCCGGTGCCAGGTCTCCCCTCGGGCCCTCAACCACCGGCACTTCTGGGTTTTATCCACAGCACCATGACCAATCACAAGACAGTTCTCCTGAAAGGACATGTGACTTGATGGTCGAGCAATTGGTGACTCCAGAACATCCTGTGTCATCTAGAGACACCTGTGCACCCCTGAGCATCCTTTGTTATCTAGTGAGCCCCCATGACTCCAGTGCACCCCCGAGCATTGTGTATCATCTAGTGACTCCTGATCGCCACTGAGAACGCTATGTTATCTAGTGAGCCCCATGACTCAATTGGACCCCAGAGCATCCTGTGTTATCTAGTTACCCCTAGTGTGCCCCATGACTGTAGTGCACCACTGTGCGTCCCTTGACTCCATAGCACCCCAGAGTATGCTATGTTATCTAGTTACCCACTGTGAGCCCCATGATTCCAGTGCACCCCTGTGCGCCCCTTGACTCCTCTGCAACCCAGACCATCCTATGTTATCTAGTGAGCCCCATGACTCCATTGCACCCCTTAGCACCCTGTGTTATCTAGTTACCCCTAGTGTGCCCCATGACTGTAGTGCACCCCTGTGCGTCCCTTGACTCCATAGCACCCCAGAGTACCCTATGTAGTAACCCACAGTGAGCCCCATGATTACAGTGCACCACTTGACTCCTCAGCAACCCAGAGTATCCTAAGTTATCCAGTTACACTTAGGACACCCCACGACTCCTCTGCAACCCAGAGCATCCTATGTTATCTAATTACCCCTAGTGCACCTCGTGACTCCAGTACACCCCTGTGCACTCTGTGACTCCTCTGCGCCCCAGAGCATCCTATGTTATCTAGTTACCCTAGTGCGTCACATGACTCCATTGCACCCCAGAGCTTCCTATGTTATCTAGTTACCCTAGTGCGTCGCATGACTCCATTGCACCCTGGTGCATTCTATGTTATCTAGTTACCTCTAGTGCACTCTGTGACTCCAGTGCACCCCGTGTCATCTAGCAACTCCTAGCGTGCCCTGTGCTTCTCCGTGACACTTGTGTCTCTATTCAGCCTCCTATGTGCTTCTGCATCATTTGGACAGCCCTTCTCTCAGAGGATACGAACCTTTGTCCCTGACAGTATGGGAATGCAACACCCGTCGAATGCAAACAAAAAGCCGCCGGCACAGGCCCATGTATCGATCAGAAACGATTGGCAAAATTCAGCTGCAAGAGAGTCGAAAATCAATCAGGAGCTCTCTAAATGGATCGAAGGGAAGGCCACCGGTTTGTGACTTCTCTTTGATCCATTTGGTTTAGTTGCATTGAGTGTTTCATTAAATGATCACAACGATGTGCCTGGCCACCATTATGGCTTGAGATGTCATCAGCATGAAATGGATTCTACATCAACATTCAAGACATCAGAGAAAAGGGACAAATGCTGCGGTTTGCTTAGACGCCGTATGTTGGAACAACTGTGAGGGGACTGCGGTCCTCTATGTTGCCCCGTCCTGCCCTCCGTCACCCTGTATTGTTTGACACGGGCGTGACGGCCTTACATGGGGAGGCATTGCACGTACCCTCCAATCCTTCATACAAAAAGTGCTACATTTCCTATCATGCATGAAGTGCGGCAGAGCAGCGCTCTCCTCATTGTTTCCACACAGAATTAAACACAGTTACGAAAGGACCTCCTTGTGATGGCGCATGATATGCTGATTCTTTTCGGACGGCCGTCGGAATCCCTTTTGGCAGAACTCGCAGCGGTGCGGGTAGTCCTTGGTGTGTATGGAGATGACGTGGCGTTTGAAGCCGGACGCGTCCGTCGTGCTGTACTCGCAGTACTGGCACTGGTAGACCTTTTTGCCGCTGTGCGTCTTCATGTGCTTTTTGAGCTCCGGCTGCAGCCGGAAGCCACGTTTGCATTTTTTGCACTTGAAGGGCAGGTCTTTTGTGTGCACAGACAGGATGTGGCCGCTCAGGATGAACGGGTCGGGGGTTTTGAAGTCGCAGTGGCGGCAGTGGTGGACCTTTTTGCCTTTGTGCATCTCGCTGTGTTTCTTAAGTTCGGAGGGGCGGTGGAAGCCCTTGTCGCACACGTCGCACTTGTGGGGGAAATCCTTGGTGTGGACGGAAATGACGTGGCGTTTTAGGTCGCTGGAGTTGGTGCTTTTGTGGTCGCAGTGGGGGCACTGGTGGGTTTTGTGACCCTGAAAGAGCTCGGCGTGGCGCAGGAGCTCCTTCTCGTCGGTGAATGCCTGGGGGCACTGCTCGCACTTGAACGGCAAGTCCGCGCCGTGGCGGCTTTTAATGTGCGTCTTTAGGTTCGACTGGTCGGCGCAGCGGAACTCGCAGAAGTGGCACGCGTAAGGCTTTTCCCCTGTGTGGGTCCTAAGGTGCTTCTTCAGCTCGGAGGGGTGTCTGAAGCCCTTCCCACATTCGACACACACGTGTGGGAAATTCTTGCTGTGTACGGCCAGCAGGTGGCGGTTGAGGAGCCCCTGCTCGGCCGTCTCGTAGTCGCAGTATTTGCATTTGTGCACCCTGGGCTCGGTGTCTCTCAGGATCAGCTTGTTTGAGCTGAGCGGGCTGGCCTCCCGATAGCGCCGCGTGTACTCGGTGAACTCGTGAGGCTTCTCGGATTTGCTGGTCAGTTTGTGGCTCTCCAGGTGGTTGTGGAAGCTGACTTTCTTGTTGGTGGTGAAGTCGCAGTCTGTGCACTGGTATTTCTTCTTCATCAGATGGTCCGGGTGATTCTTCATGTGTCTTTTCAGGAAGCCCCGCGACTTAAACTTCTTACCGCAGATGTGGCACGGGTACACGGTCAGTGGCTGACCGTCGGGGCCGATGATGACGGCTGTGCAGAATGCAGAGAAGTGAAGAAGATTATTATGATGCCATATGAAACATAGGCTGCCTTTTGTTTAAGGTTTAGGTCGATATTTTACAAATTCACATGGAAAGTATTTGTTCTCACAGATAATAGGATTTTTGTACTCGCCTTTCTTGGAGACCATTGAGGGACACCGGAATTCGGACAGTACGGTTATACCGCCCACCTACAGGAGCATTGGACACCGGCAAATCAAAAAATTGTAGGCTAGCTCCAGGGTGACCCCTCCTGTACCCCAGCATGCCTCAGGCATTAGCAAGCAGTGCTAAGAGCATGAAGCAGTCAAACCAAGGGATGGACAACCCCAGCAACAAACGCTAACAGGCCTAACAAAAAAACTTGCAGCCCAAAAGCCATCTGAAGGACCAACACCCAATTCTGAAAGTGGATGAGGCCAAGATCTCTACCAGATAGGGAAGCCTTCCAACAGGACCAGAGGGAGGGCACAAAGAATCAACCAGATGCTCAAGGACTAGATAGAAAGTTCAGCAGCAGGGTAACGGCCCCAAACGAAGAGGGAGCACTGAACCAGCAAGGAGGTGATCAACCAGAGACACACAGAGCCCTCAGAGACACACAGAGCCCTCAGAGACACACAGAGTCCTCAGAAACACACACAGAGCCCTCAGAGACACGCAGAGTCCTCAGAGACACGCAGAGTCCTCAGGGACACGCAGAGTCCTCAGGGACACGCAGAGCCCTCAGAGACACACACAGAGTCCTCAGAGACACACAGAGCCCTCAGAGACATGCAGAGTCCTCAGAGACACGCAGAGTCCTCAGAGACACGCAGAGCCCTCAGAGACACACACAGAGCCCTCAGAGAGACACACAGAGCCCTCAGAGACACACAGAGCCCTCAGAGACACACAGAGCCCTCAGAGACACGCAGAGCCCTCAGAGACACGCAGAGCCCTCAGAGACACGCAGAGCCCTCAGAGACACGCAGAGCCCTCAGAGACACACACAGAGTCCTCAGAGACACAGAGAGTCCTCAGAGACACACAGAGCCCTCAGAGACACACAGAGTCCTTAATCTCTTATTCTGTATCCCCTGTTATCAATGAACAGGAATCCTCTATACTGAGTGTTCCTGTTCATTGATAACATGAAGACATGGTATGTTTACTATACCTACAACTATGAATGAACAGGAAGTGATGTAGATGTGATGTAGATCACTTCCCATTCATTCATATTTGAGGATATAGTCAACATACCATGTCCTCAATTATCAACAAACACTCAGCGATCACTAATCACCGACTGCTTGTACCCGCTCTCCTCTCTGACACGCTGTCACAGGAGGCTGAGCGAGCGGAGCGGGGAGGAGAGCTCAACCTCCTGTGATAGCGCAGCCTGTCTCCGCCCACACACCGCTCTGCCGGACTGTCATAGGTGGCTGAGCGTTGTGGGAGGAGAGACACCGGCCGTTAACAGTGCTCTCCTCCCGCAGCGCTCGGCCGGCTATCACAGTTTCTCTCCTCCCCGCTGGGACACAGAGCAGCGCCCAGCGGGGAGGAAAGAAACCTGGGATGCGCCGATGTATCAGCAGGAAAATGGCCCTTTCGGCATTGAGCCACAAGTGCCATTTTCGGTCGATATGTTTGCGGCCGATATATCGGTGCATCCCTACAATTTTCCAAATAGTGCTGGAAAAGACCCACAGCCTAATGTGGTCAACAATAACTGGGATCAAGCCCCAGGGAAGAATAGGTCCCCTAAATCCACTACAGCACAGCAGCCTACAAGAGGTGTGAGGTGGACATGCCACCGCTCTGGACCTGGAAAGCTCTCCATCGCTAACTTTTACCAGAACTTGATGTCTGGAAAGTGCCACAAGTGGGACCCAGAGCCTGAAGGACAGGGTACGACACTCCAAAGTCAGGCTGAGGAAAGGCCGATCTGGATAGGTGCCATGTAGAGACCAACTCAAGCAGCGTTCTAGTGAGGAATCCTAATTGAAGTCAATGCAAGAAGAAATCTAAGAATCAAATGAAGGAAAAAAGTATAACAAAAATCGGGAGAACAAAGCTGAGAAGAACGTCCATCCTCCAAGAGACTACAAAAAAATGGTGCCATGCTGGGTAGTGGAGGAGTTATACTGGGCAGGCCTACTATTTTGTTTGTATGTCATTGTCCAATCCTCCTGCACGTGGCAGTATAACCTAACAGTATTTGAATTCCTGTGTCCCTCAATGGATGAGAAAGAAAGTCATTTATCAAACACACATGACACCTATTCTTGTTTGTAATCCCCTTATACATACCTGTAATCTATCAGTCTTCTGGTCAGTCTGCGGTCACAGGACACCAAACAAATATTCACCAACCCCAGCCTCCCCCCCGAAACCACAAACATTCACCAAAAGACCACATAACAGTTATATAAAATGAGAAGAGATCGGGGCAAGTTACCCGTCTGCCACTGTCTGCCGTCCCCTCGCCTCCTCTTTTTGGCTTTCTGTTTCAGGGCTCTGCTGGTGGCGATACTGTCGCAGATCTGCAGGTACTGGGTCGCCGTTCCGTTCTTTGTTTCCAGGCGAGACTCGACGTTTCCTGACAGAAGAAATTATTGCAGGCAGAGGAAAGCTGTGTGTAAAGGTGGCCATGCACTATGCGAATTTCGCCCAGTTCTCGGTGAACCGGACGAAAATTGCACAGTGGGTGCCTATTTCAGCCGACATCCCATGATCAGCTGATCGAAGGAGCCGGACGTAAAATCTTCGAATGAACAGAGCCAATGAGCTGCCGGCTCTGACAGCGGCCGACATCAGAATGCACTGGTGACAGCGGGAGATTCCTTGATCAATGCTCGTAAGTGTTGGAGGAATCTGTTGTATTTTCTTTCTTCAGCCCGCATGTTGAATGACGAAAATATTAGTGTAGACAGAAAATGTTATCACAATTGACAATTAAGGCCCCATTCACACTGCGCGATTTGCAAATCGCGCGTTTGTCGCGCGATTTGCATTTTGCGCTATATCGCGCAAATGCTTGCATTGCAAAGAATGGAATCGCGGCAAAATCCGCTCCAAAAAGGGTTCTGCTGTAGCGACGCACGACCCGCGACAGCAGGACCCTTTGCCTTGCATTGGAGAGCGATATCGCGCGGTAAATAGCCGCGATATCGCGGGAATTACCGCGCGATAAATCGCTCAATGTGAACGGGGCCTTAGGGTTTATACTTACCCCACCCCCATCTTCCACCGGCGGTGCAATGGTCTTGCAATGGATTGATGTGTCTTCTCGTGAGATCTTATCTGCCCCCGCATTCCCCTTCCTGGAAGGTGACATCACGCCCAGCCATGCGGAAGGAGGTAACGCAAGTAGAAATCTAACGTTTTTCTTTATTAGGTACATTTTACACCAACCCTACATTGTACTGCAAGGTCAGCTTTAAACTTATACTAATAAGGATGCACCAAAATCGTTTTTTCGGTATCGAGTACCCATATTTTTTTCCGGTATCGCTGATACTAGAGGGGCACCGAAATGGAAATTTTAAAACCGAAATAAAAAAAATTGTCAGGCCGAAACCGATACCGAAAATGTTTTTTTTTTATATTTATTTTTTTTAAAAATCTTTTTAATATTTTATTTATTTTTTATAAACTTTTTAATTTTTTTATATTTATTAATTCATTTTTTATTAAATATTTTTAACATTTTTTCTTTTAGGGGCTTCGGAGAAATATTGGGGGAGGTCTAAACAGACCCTTGATGTTGTCCGTTTTAAAATAGAAAAAAAAAGATTTAGGACACAAAGTTCTCAATCTCTTTTTCTGCAGCCCCTGTTATCAATGACCAGGAATCCTCTATACTGAGTGTTCTTGTTCATTGATAACATGAGGACATTGAGTATGATTACTATACCTACAACTATGAATGAACAGGAAGTGATGTAGATGTGATGTAGCTCACCTCCCATTCATTCATAATTGAGGATATAGTAACCATACTCTGTCCTCAATTATCTACACACACTCAGCGATCACTGATCACCGACTGCTTGTACCCGCTCTCCTCTCTGACACGCTGTCACAGGAGGCTGATCGAGCGGTGCGGGGAGGAGAGCTCAGCCTCCTGTGACAGCGCTGGCTGTCTCCGCCCCCACACCGCTCTGCTGGACTGTGATAGGCGGCTGAGCGGTGTGGGAGGAGAGACGCCGGCCGCTCACAGCGCTCTCATCCTGCAGCGCCCGGCCGGCTGTCACTTTCTTTTCTCCCCACTGGGACACAGAGAAGCGCCCAGCGGGGAGAAAAGAAACCAGGAATGCGCCGCTGTATCAGCCGAAACATGGCTCTTTCGGCATTATGCCAAAAGTGCCATTTTCGGCCGATATGTTTCGGCGGCCGATATATCGGTGCATCCCTAGCCGATACTGAATACCGATACCGGAAGTCTCATTAAGTCCTGATTAGCCAGGAAGCCGTCTCCATGCTTTCTTGTCACCAGGCGATGAGGAAGCATGGAGCCGGCTTTCTGGTCAATGAGGAAGCTGGGGGGCAGGTAATGATTCGCGGCCCGGCTTCCTAATTGGCCAGCTTCCCGACCAATCATAAAACTGGGCCAGGAGTCATTACATGCTGCCCGGCTTCCTGACTGGCCAGGAAGCCAACTCCATGCTCCCTCATCACCAAGTGATGAGGGAGCATGCAGCCAGCTTTCTGGCCATTCAAGAAGCCGGTTGGCGAGTCATTCCCCACCCCATGGCTGCCTGATAGGCCAGGAAGCCAGCTCCATGCTCCCTGGTGAGGAGGGAGCATAGAGCCGGGGTCCCGGCCAATCAGGAAGCAGGGCAGCGTGTAATGACTCGGCTCGGCTTCCTAATACCGGAAGTTCCAGTATCGGGATATCTGGGAGTAGGTACACTTACCTTTTTCAGATGTCCTCTGGCCAGTTAAGTGATGCATATGGTCTGTATTGATCTTTCTCTGCATGTGAGTACCGGGCACTGTGGTCATGCCCCCTCAGAGGACAGGTCCATGACACCCACACACAGGATTTCCTCTCCGGGTGTCATTTAACTCAGAAGAGTGATGACATCTTGTGCCAGAGAAGAGGTACCATGGGGGACAGCTCAGAAGTGGGAGAGCTCTGAACTCCAGTTAAGGGTTTATAATTATTACATTTCACACAGATTCTGGGGCTGACCTTTCACCATAAGTACAAGGTCACCAGTGACGGACACGTAGGTCATCTCTCAACCGCATACCATAGAAGTGATGTTCATTGTGCATTATTTGCTATTTGCTACCATGTAAAATGTGTTTTAGTTCACTGAAGGCTTTTACAGTAGACATCAGTTGCATTTACCTCATACATGTATTAATACTGATTGATGTTTGTTGTATTCTGGAATTTATAAAGGGGAAGCTTGTTAGAAAAGCACATTATGGAGGATCTTACCGCTCTCCTGCCATTCCCCGTACTTCCTGGGCAGCTCCCTCTCGTCTCCTACAACAGAATGACGGACACAACACCATCAGCGACAGAAGTTACGCAGGCGACACAGCCGTCATTTGTTACATTGGTTGTCAACTACCACAACCAGGGCTGTCATTAGAAATCATGGGGATCTGTACAGCCTACCCGATAGCCAGCCCCCCACCACCATCTCCCCATACACTTTAACCTCCCCCCCACCAATGCTATTAATACGAATGAGATCATAAGGGGGATGTATTGTGCAGGGATTGACTAGAGAGCATAAGATCTTTATTAATGAACATGTCGGTATCAGAAAAGAACACGCCAATTAGTGACCATGCTTCTGACCACCGGGAACCCGCTGAACATATCTCAGCGCCCAGAACAGGAAGCAATAGCAACTGCAGCAACAATCAGAAGCACTGTAACTTATCGGTGGGTCTCGCTCTGAAATACGGCTGGTACCAGTCTGGGTGATCGGCCTCTGGGAAGGGGGGGGGCAACTGCTCCCAGTCCAGTCGGCACCTTGCTATAACATAAGATTGTACATCCTACAGGTCACACTGAGGAGTCCCTAAGCCACCCAATACCAGCTGTAATAGTCACTTATGGACTAACTGGGCACTTGCTGCTGCAATCACTGACCAACCAGAACACATCAGTGATGACCGGTACGTTGCTGGCTGGTTGCTGTTCTCTGGGAGTAGGTACACTTACCTTTTTCAGATGTCCTCTGGCCAGTTAAGTGATGCATATGGTCTGTATTGATCTTTCTCTGCATGTGAGTACCGGGCACTGTGGTCATGCCCCCTCAGAGGACAGGTCCATGACACCCACACACAGGATTTCCTCTCCGGGTGTCATTTAACTCAGAAGAGTGATGACATCTTGTGCCAGAGAAGAGGTACCATGGGGGACAGCTCAGAAGTGGGAGAGCTCTGAACTCCAGTTAAGGGTTTATAATTATTACATTTCACACAGATTCTGGGGCTGACCTTTCACCATAAGTACAAGGTCACCAGTGACGGACACGTAGGTCATCTCTCAACCGCATACCATAGAAGTGATGTTCATTGTGCATTATTTGCTATTTGCTACCATGTAAAATGTGTTTTAGTTCACTGAAGGCTTTTACAGTAGACATCAGTTGCATTTACCTCATACATGTATTAATACTGATTGATGTTTGTTGTATTCTGGAATTTATAAAGGGGAAGCTTGTTAGAAAAGCACATTATGGAGGATCTTACCGCTCTCCTGCCATTCCCCGTACTTCCTGGGCAGCTCCCTCTCGTCTCCTACAACAGAATGACGGACACAACACCATCAGCGACAGAAGTTACGCAGGCGACACAGCCGTCATTTGTTACATTGGTTGTCAACTACCACAACCAGGGCTGTCATTAGAAATCATGGGGATCTGTACAGCCTACCCGATAGCCAGCCCCCCACCACCATCTCCCCATACACTTTAACCTCCCCCCCACCAATGCTATTAATACGAATGAGATCATAAGGGGGATGTATTGTGCAGGGATTGACTAGAGAGCATAAGATCTTTATTAATGAACATGTCGGTATCAGAAAAGAACACGCCAATTAGTGACCATGCTTCTGACCACCGGGAACCCGCTGAACATATCTCAGCGCCCAGAACAGGAAGCAATAGCAACTGCAGCAACAATCAGAAGCACTGTAACTTATCGGTGGGTCTCGCTCTGAAATACGGCTGGTACCAGTCTGGGTGATCGGCCTCTGGGAAGGGGGGGGGGCAACTGCTCCCAGTCCAGTCGGCACCTTGCTATAACATAAGATTGTACATCCTACAGGTCACACTGAGGAGTCCCTAAGCCACCCAATACCAGCTGTAATAGTCACTTATGGACTAACTGGGCACTTGCTGCTGCAATCACTGACCAACCAGAACACATCAGTGATGACCGGTACGTTGCTGGCTGGTTGCTGTTCAAGAGTATAAGTGTTTTGGCTTGCATTTCCTGTGTGCGGGAGGGTAGCATTTGGGTCTGGGTCCCCCTAATGACTTGATGGGGACTGGTACAATAGGACTGCATGTACCCCTCTATTGGTGGCCATGACTACAGATGAGACTCCTGTCCAGTGCTGCTGGCTGCCACAACCTGGATCCCACACAGTTCTAGTCCTGGGTCAGAACACAGCAAAGTGCAGCTTTGAAAACTAGCACTGCTAATGGGAGCCGAGCAATGGCAGCCTCAACAAAATTAAAGCCACATCACAAGATAATAATGCCAACAGGTATCAAGCAGCTACAGCGCTGACCGCCCCAAGCTTGCCTCCTCTTGGCTCCTATGCATTCCTATTGGCCGCCTATAGGCAGCCCATTATAATAATGAACGGATAGGAATCCATGGGGCCAGAAGGAGAACAGATGGAGGTTCGACTATACCGATAGCCTGGCATTCAAGCAGATCGGGGCACTGGTTGGTAGTCATACAACTGAATCAGAATTCTTAGTACATATGAGGATTCATGTCGGTCTAGAGCAGTGGTGGCGAACCTCGGCACTCCAGCTGTTTTGGAACTACAAGTCCCATGAGGCATTGCAAGGCTCTGACAGCCACGGACATAACTCCCAGAGGCAGATGCATGTTGGGATTTGTAGTTTTGGCACAGCTGGAGTGCCAAGGTTCGCCACCACTGGTCTAGAGTCTCATTTACATGTCTACTGAGGACTTAGGAAGGACACTCACCGTAGGCAGCAGCCCAGGCCACGGGGACAAACGTCTTGCTTAGCCCTGAATCTTCCGTTTGAGAATCTGTGAGCGATGTGGCCTCTTCCTCCCCCACAATCACCTCCATGTACACTTCATCAGCTATTTCTGCACAACCTGAGGACAACAAAACACAATTCTGCTGAACCCCCTAAAACACTAAAATAATAAACGTCACACTGGTGAACAGGAAAGTGTCTGCAGTGCCCACAGGAGCCAATCATATCACAGCATGTACGTCGGAGGTTCCTGGACTTGACTTATCTGTAGATCATGGCTGAAGAACGTCAATCGAGTTCATATGGAGCGCAGCCGCTCCGGTGAGACTGATCTCAACACAAAACAGGGGGCCACTTTTCTATGTGACCCAAAGTTTAAGATCCATGTATAAAAAGTCAGAACCAAAGATCAAAGCATCCAAAATAGTTTGAGATTAGTGTTCGCTAACAGAAAGAAGACACAGAACATCCAATGTGTTTCGGGGGTTCAGACCCCCCTCCCCCCTTCATTAGGGCTTATGACCACATAGGGTGCTTTATGTATAAGAGCAGTATTGGCAGATTACATACTAGAGGGCTAGCTCTCCGAACCCCTGAAACATGTTGGGTGTTCAATAGGGATTCACCGATACCGATACTAGTATCGATATAGGTGGCGATACCGAGTATCTGGGCGAGTACTCGGCCAAATGCTCCGATGCCTAGCCCGATACTTCAGGTGTCAAGGAGCCGGGCAGCGTGTCATTACACGCTGCCCGGTTTCCTGATTGGCCGGGAAGCGGCAGCATGCTATCTTGTTACTTGTGATGAGAGAGCATGGAGCTGACTTCCCGGCCAATCAGGAAGCAGGGCAGTGTGTAATGACGTGCTGCCTGGCTTCCTGATTGGTTGGGAAGCTGGCCAATCAGGAAGCCGGGCGCCGTGTAATGACGCAGCGCCCGGTATTCCGATTGGCCGGGAAGCCAGCTTCATGCTCCCTCTTCATCTCATGACGAGGGAGCATGGAGCCGGCCTCCCGGCCAATCAGGAAGCAGGGCACATCGCCGTTACATGGCGCCTGGCTTTAATGATTGGCCAGCATGTCGGCGCCATGCTTTCTCGTCACATCGAGACGAGAGGCATGGGATGGCTTTCTTGTTAGCAGGAGAACTATGAGGGGAGTGCTTTTCACTCACCTCATAGTTCTAGCCGACAATGAGACTGTCACAGGTCGGCTCAGTAGATCGGGAGGTGAGCGAACACATACCGGCGCTCACTCACCTCTCGATCCTGTCACGGCTGGATTCCCCCCTCCCAGGTCCGATCCTCCAGCGCTGACTGGCGGAACGGACGGGGGAGGGGGCGGGTACAGCTGGCTCTGCCTCTAGATAGGCAGAGCCAGCTGTCACTCACGCAGCTGGGCGGATCCAGATCAGCTGCGGCGTCTCAGTATACCGCGAGCTGTAGCTCCCTATATACTGAGCTTAGGGTGACGGGAGGACGCTAGTTTGTGTCCTTCCCTTACCCTAAGGAGAACTATGGGGGAAAACACTGACCCCATAGTTCTTCTTTAATCGGGAAGCCGGGTGGCGAGTCTTTACTTCCGGTATCCGGTATCGGTGAGTACCGGGAAAAATATATATCGGTACTCGGTACCAAAATACCGGTATCGGTGCATCCCTAGTGTTCAATGTCTAATTGTAAAAGATTTTGGAGTCTCAGACCTTTGCGCTCAATAATATCGCAGATTAGACAGGAAGTCGTTGGGTTTCCATGAGCCCCGGAGAACTTTTCCTCCCGTGTTTATTCTTACCGATATCTTCGTCTTCCTGAGAGGAATCTTTAACAGCCATGTACACCATCTTCTCCCGCGGTAATCGCGCCAGTCCCGCCTGTTCCAGGACTCCGGCGACAGGATGTCCGTTCTGAAAATCGCTCTCCGTCACTATTTCTGTTCCCCCTGCGCAGGTACAGAATAGAATACAGATTTCAGAAACTTTGTGAGACCCCCCCTAGGCGGGAGCAGTGATGTGTCATGCCCTCCACGGAATGAGGAGAAGATAAAAGGGGCTCTGACAATTTTTTTTTTATAAACTCTCCCATTTTCTGAATAGCAAAGTAAAGAGAGGAGCGCTGGTGTCCTTCATGGACTCAGAGCCGATATTGGGGGAGGCGTTAGGTGTACAGTTAACCCCTCGCTGACCAGGTGTTTACACCCCCTTCCTTTATATAAAAAATTACTGAAATTTATTTATTTTTTAAAGTAATTTTTTTACATTATGTTATAAAACGTTTATTATTGGGTAAAATATAAAATATGGTGTCAAGCCAGGTAAATAGACACCAAACATGTCAAAATTGCGCGGACCCGCGAAATAAAAAAAACTACTACACCCAATATTGACCATAGGCGACGCTTTAAAAGCTTTTACCGCTCATCAGTTTAGTGTTATCAGTGATTGATGGCCCTAAAATCATTGCTCTCACTGCGACGTTCGCGGCGATATGTAACACGCGCGGTGTAATGGGCGCAATCGTCGTTTCGCACGTATGCGCACCCGACGCATGTTTGCATGCGTGTATGTATGGGTGGGGAAAAAATGTTTGTGCTTTTTTTATTCTTTTTCATGTGTGACTTTTTTTTTTTCCACTTAACTTTATTGTTATCACATAGGGGGCAAAGCAGAGAGATGCGACAGGTCCTCTTTATGAGCTGAAGCAGAGACACCGGCACTCCAAATTTGCTAAATATTGGTAATCGTGGTAAAATACAACGAACGTTTCGGGGTCACATAGGATCCCCTTCATCAGGTAAAACATACTTTATGGAGATATCAGGGGTCTCCAAGACTCCCAATGTCACCTGGGGACCCCCAAAGAAGCTGATGAAGCAGAGATCTGCTTCATCAGCTTCTCTCCAGCTTCTGGAAGTGATGTAATATACACCACTTCCGCATTCTGACACCAGAGAGGGAAGCGGAGGGAGCTCGTGTACCGATCTCCCTCTGATCCCCCGTCAGAGAGCCTCCATGCTGCTTCCGGTCTTGTGCCAGCACAGCGGAGCCCGGGACCTGCAGGAGGGGGGGCGCCTGCTCCCATCGGCACCCCATACAAGCCATCCACCGGCTCTATAGCTGGCGGAACGCTTGTATGTAAACAAGCATCGCTACCAGTTTTTACATTTTGGTCGTTTCCCGCTCGTGCGCGCCGCCTAACGGGGCGGGGCTAACAGGCCGGGGGGCCGTTTACATGCGGCCGGCCGGGAGGAGTTTAATAAGCTTATATTTTGCATTCCCTGGTTTTTCCATCTCCCCCATCAACATGCTAATGACATTTCTAAATCAAACTTTTTTTCATTGTCACCTTTATTTTAGACCCAGTGATGTCATCACTGCGTCCATGTGCTTCTCTATGCAAATAGCACAATGCCTTGATGGGTGGGTGTCAGCCTGGAGGAGTGGGAGTTCCTAGGCAGGCTGTATCTGCATGCAGAGCGCTGTAGGTTTCGCCCTCATGTGATGCTGAGGCTCCATGATTGAAAGAAGTGGGATCAAATGAATGAAAGGGACGGGCCAGGAAGAGTCAGGCTGGGGAGGAAAGAACTACATGATGCTGGATGCAAGGTAATGCGGGTTAGAGGGGGGAGGAAGGGGGGTTCATGTTTTGCCCAGAGGTGAGCTTTAAAGTGACATTAAAGGCTAAAGTCCCTCCCCCCCCCCCACAGTGCTAAAGTAAGGACTTACCTTAAATGATGCCTCTTAATCCGATCTTCTTCTTTTAATGTAGTTTTCAGCTGTCCCTCCAGCGCTGACTCCTCTGCCCTCTCTGCAGACAGTCGCCAACTTCTGCGCACTGTGCGCTTCAGCGTGCGCTGACCCCGCTCTGTCACCACTTCCTGGCTGAGTTGCTGTTGTTCCCACTCGCTTCCACTTTGTTATAATCCCAGTAACAGGCGACCGCGGCGGAATATTTAGTAGCCGGGAAATGTCACAGAACACCCGAATCCAATGATTTGGAGGGGGAGGGGCCAGATACTTTTGGCAATATAGTGTACTTACCTTGCGTCTCTCCTTGTCTCCCGGCCGAACATCTGAACTGTGCATGCGCCCGCCCCAAGATCCTTTGCAGCCGCCCGAGAAATTTTCAGAAGTTCGGATGGGAGCGCCCGGAGGAGACACTGGTAAGAACCCTTTTTTTTTTTGGCATCGTTTTGCATAGAACTGCTTAAAAAGAGGGTTTAATAACCCTTTAATCTGTGTGTTGGGGGACCTGAGCAGTGAAAATGTGAACCTCTCTGCTCTTCTCTGGCAGACGATGATACATACAGAGCGGTTTATGGCCGAATCATGCGCGATAGTCACTCACCTATTTCCACATCATCGTCCGCTTCCGCTTTGAATATGTAAACTTTAATCACCTCCGAACCAAACCCGTCTTCCTTACACCCATCCCCGTGGGAGACCTCCGTGCTGATTTTTAGGGGGGTGCTGCCCATCCGCTCCAGGCGCTCCCCGACATCGTCTACTGAATGAAACAAAAAAACATTTCCATCTCAGTGCTAACTCATGATACGCAGGCAATTGAACACGCACCTGTATGTACACGCATTAGGATCATGGGAAATACCAGGAGGACTATCACTAGGTTCTATGAGGAGTCTGAGAAAGCTCCGGCTCTGGAAACCATCGTCTCCGCAAAAGCCTCTGCACGCTGACGCGTTTCCCCTAGAAAGAGTCTTAGTCCTTTCTGGGTGAAACGTGTGAGAATGGGGGAGGTCCAAGGTCACATGATCAGATCACAAGCTACCTGTGTGCCCAGGAGGAGGAGCTATGTAACAGACGCAATTTCTGTAGTCTGACTTACATGATATCATTAAATAATCCTCAGCCTCCCCCTTTAAATCGTCTTCTTCCTCCTCAGTTTTGACTCCCACCGAGGAGCCGCAAGGCGCTTGGATAATGGCGTCCGAATCGCAGCTTGCCACCAGAACTTCTTGAGAGACCAGTGTGGGCGAATGAGACCCAGACAAGCCATCTTGTACCACCTGTGCCAGCTGACCATCGCCGTCACTGACGAGGTCGGCGACAAACACTTGGTCGGGGACAGCGACGGTTTCGGTGATGATGTCGGACTCCAGGACGTGATGGCCGCTGTCTAACTCCTCCTCCTCCTCCTCCAGCGCCACATCCGTTTCCAGGACCGCCTCCGGAACGATGATGTTCTCTGTGACGATGTCGGCCTCGGTGATGATATCCGGACCTTGGACCACGTCGTCCGACATCCCGTCATGTTCAAGCGCAATGTCGTCATCCGTGATGACGTCGGAAACCAAGACGCCTTCGGGGACCGACACGACGATGTGGTCGCCGTCAATGTGGGCGGTGCCACCCATCCCGGCCACTGTGGGGACACACAGAAGACAAGAACTGTTAATATTCCTGCACTGCCCATGGATATAAATATGAGACGTTCCCGATGATGTGGAACCCTGGATACGATATTATTAGAGCAATGCGTCCGTACTAAATTCTGTCCAATTAAAACTCAGCATTGAGCCATGCCCCGCCCCTTTAAATGTAATGATGTATTAATACATACAGAGCTGCATTTATTTGTCTCCTTCATATTTGCCTGGAGTTCAGCTTCAAATATTTTACCTTTCAGTGGACATGGGCCGCTGAATAATATTGCTGTGCGGCCTTCCTTTGCATTCTAAAACTTCTGTGGCATATTGTCCCCCAGCTACTTCCTGTCATAAGGTGACAACGCTGCCTTGCATGGTCTGTGTGCAGGCACAGCAGTGACATCCTAAGCTGTACGCTCCAGTCCGGGACTACAGGGCTTTATACAGCGTGCACAGAGTGCCCTGGTGCCTGCTACATTGTTGGTGCTTGCCACATTGTTGGTGCCTGCCACATTGTTGGTGCCTGCTACATTGTTGGTGCCTGCTACATTGTTCGTGCCTGCTACATTGTTCGTGCCTGCCACATTGTTCGTGCCTGCTTCATTGTTGGTGCCTGCTACATTGCTGGTGCCTGCTACATTGTTGGTGCCTGCTACATTGTTGGTGCCTGCCACATTGTTGGTGCCTGCTTCATTGTTGGTGCCTGCTACATTGCTGGTGCCTGCTACATTGTTGGTGCCTGCTACATTGTTGGTGCCTGCCACATTGTTGGTGCCTGCTTCATTGTTGGTGCCTGCTACATTGCTGGTGCCTGCTACATTGTTGGTGCCTGCTACATTGTTGGTGCCTGCCACATTGTTGGTGCCTGCTTCATTGCTGGTGCCTGCTACATTGCTGGTGCCTGCTACATTGTTGGTGCCTGCTACATTGTTGGTGCCTGCTTCATTGCTGGTGCCTGCTACATTGCTGGTGCCTGCTACATTGTTGGTGCCTGCTACATTGTTGGTGCCTGCTTCATTGTTGGTGCCTGCTACATTGTTGGTGCCTGCTACAGATTATTATTATTTCATGGTGTATTATTTTATCACAATTAATATTTTTAGTCAGTGAGATGCAGTTTCTTTGCAAATGATTCTAATTCTGCCAATCAGGTGATAAAAACTATGTTAAGGTGCCCATACACTGTGCGATTATCGTACGATAATCGCTGGAAATCCCGCGAGCGTACGATAATCGCAAGGTGTGTGGAAGACGTGCGACCGTTTCTACTGTACGGTCGCACGTCTTTTGTCTAAGGAGCACGCTAGAAAACCAGCCGAAAATCGTACGATTGTCGGCTGGTTTGTGGCATGCTCGGGAGACAAATGCCGAACGGGCCGGTGTGCGCCCGTTCAGCGTTGCTGTCATCGGAAACCCGCCCCTCCACGGGCTTGCGATGATCGTAAGTACGATCTGCCTGTCCAAGATAAGCAGATCGTACATTTTTTTAATTATTGTACAGTTTATGGCCAGCTTTACAGGGAGAAAAATAAAATCAGCTGTGTTAATACTACTGATAGACTGTATCATGTATGTAATACTTTAACTCTTCCCCAGCTGGAGCTAACCCCGCAGAGACACAGAGGATGGATGGTCTGTAGGTGACAGAGCATTACCCAATCTCTTCAATATATGGGAGCGCTGACATACACTATATTGCCAAAAGTATTGTGACCCCCCTCAGCCCCACAGCTGCATCCAAGCCGCACATCACCAAGTGCAATGCAAAGCGTGGGATGCCGTGGTGTAAAGCGCGCCGCCACTGGACTCTAGAGAAGAGGAGGCGTGTTCTCTGGAGGGACCAATCACGCTTCTCTGTCTGGCAATCCGATGGGCGTGTCTGGGTTTGGCGGTTGCCTGGAGAACGGTACTTGCCTGACTGCATTGTGCCAAGTGTAAAGTTTGGGGGCGGGGTTGTTTTTCGGGGGTTGGGCTCCGCCCCTTAGTTCCAGTGAAGGGAACTCTTAAGGCATCAGCACACCAAGACATTTTGGACAATTTCATGCTCCCAACTTTGTGGGAGGAGTTTGGGGACGGCCCCTTCCTGTTCCAACATGACTGCGCACCAGTGCACAAAGCAAGCTCCATAAAGACATGTATGTGGGAGTTTGGGGGGGAGGAACGTGACTGGCCGCACAGAGTCCTGACCTCAACCCCATAGAACACCTTTGGGATGAATTAGAGGCGGAGAATGCGAGCCCCTCCCCCAACATCAGTACCTGACCTCACAAATGGTCCAACATTCCCATAGACACGCTCCTGAACCTTGTGGACGCCTTCCCAGAAGAGGCGGAGCTGGTATAGCGGCAAAGGGCGGAGCCAACCCAATACTGAACCCTACGGACTAAGACTGGGATGTCATTAGAGTCCATGTGCGTGTAAAGGCGTCCCAATACTTTTGGCAATAGAGTGTATATCCCATCAGACACAGACAGAGGTAATAGGATGAAAGAATCAGCAGTGATCTCCCCACTAATTCCTCTAATCTTATTTACAATTACCATCCAAATCCTTTTATCCCATCACCCTGCACCCCGGAGTGTAATACCAAGACAATGTACATGCAGTCATGTGAAAAAGTATGTACACCCCATGGAAGTTGGTGCCTTTTTAAAATGTATTTGCACAGGAAAACATTCAATCTCTATTAAGAGAGACTGCATATGAAAAGGTGATAGAAATATCTATCTCACTTGTATCTGCAGGCACAGTGTCAATGAAGATCTAATGTTTCCTCTTCAAATATGTCGAGAGAGTTCATGATTTGCACGGGGTGTACATACTTTTTCACATGACTGTATATATAACACACTATGGCTTTGTTCACACCTAGGCGTATCGAATATGCGCGTTTGTCGCGCGTTTCGTGACGCAAGTTTTTACCGTTTTTCCATTGGCTGTATCCCAATGGAAACACGCGACAAAAACGCCGCAAAGAAGCTCCTGTACCTTTTCAGGCGTAGGCCGTTTTGTAGCGCGTTCAGACGGGCTGAAATACGGCAAGGTGTGAACCATGCCCATAGGAAACAATGGGATTTTCATGTTTGAGCGTTTTGTCTCGCGTTGAACGAGCTACAAAACGTACAGGTGTGAACCAGGCCTATAGGTCTCATGCAGTGGCGTAACCAGTTATGGGCGCACGGGGCAGAATTTTTTTTTCCGCCCCCCCCCTTATATAAACATCCACTGGAACTGTACCCCGCACCCCCACACGTTTTTATTTACATTTTTTCAAATTTTTCAAATATTTTTTATAAACTTTTTAATTTTTTAAAATTAATTTTCATTAATTCGTTTTTTATTAAATATTTTTATTTTTTTACTTTACTTTTTGGGTTCCCCAATCTCTTTTTCTGCGTCCCCTGTTATCAATGAACAGGAATCCTCTATGAGTGTTCATTGATAACATAGTATGTGTACTATAACTACAACTATGAATGAACAGGAAGTGATGTAATGTGATGTAGATCACTTCCCATTCATTCATAATTGAGGATATAGTAACCATACTCTGTCCTCAATTATCTACAAACACTCAGCGATCACTGATCACAGACTGCCTGTACCGCTCTCCATCCTGACAGCTGTCACAGGAGGCGGCTGAGCGAGCGGTTAGGGGAGGAGAGCTCAGCCTTCTGTGACAGAGCGGCCTGTCTCCGCCCCCGCACCGCTCTGCCGGACTGTGATAGGCGGCTGAGCGGTGTGGGAGGAGAGACGCCGGCCGCTCACGGCGGTCTCCTCCCGCAGCGCTCGGCTGGCTGTTACTTTCTCTCCTCCCCGCTGGGACAAAGAGCACCGCCAAGCGGGGGGGAGAGAAATCAGGGATGCGCCGATAAAAAACGGCATTGAGCCAAAAGTGGCATTTTCGGCCGGCGCCCCCCTTCAGCTTTATGCCCGGGGCCAGCGCAGGGGCTACCCCCCCAGTTGTTATGCCACTGGTCTCGTGTATCAATGGGTGTCCACTAAGAACGGGGGGAAACCTCAAATCTGCCCTCGGTGCTTGATTCTGATTGGCTGTCGATGTTATTACATTCGGCCCTATCAGAGAACACATGAAAGGGATGATCCACGCGGAAAGGATGTTTTAGATACAAGTGACGGTCTTTGTCTGCTGCTGGCTTCTTATGATTCTCTGCGCCATCATTCCTGAATGTTCCCGCCCACCTTGGGGTGTCCCACTCCTGCTGCTGCACTCTGCATAGTTTGGGGGACCCCCTGGTTATGTCTGTAGTAGGTGTGCAAACAAGAGAACTCATCTCGCAATGCCTGAGATACGGGGGGACAGGCGGGTGGTAAATATCCAGCGTCCCCCCAGAAGTGGAACATTCCTGGTGAATGGACCGGGTGACATTTTCTTTTTTTTTCCTCCGCTGGAAACAGTTTTGCGAGCTCTGTGATAAGAGGCGACTTACCGAAGTCCTGCATGATCATAGTGTGCGGGATTCTGGTGTCCTGCGTCTGCAGGTCCGGGCCAGCCCCTCCGCCATCCATGGTGTGTCCAAGTCATTGACAGGAGCTGGAAAGGAAAGGAAGAGATCAATTTATCACCTGGCGGCATTGGGATCACCGGCGAGGGCGGGAGAGAACATAGGGAGGGCGGGACCAAATGGGGAAGGGCAGAAAGAGGGAGGGCGGGGCAGAACGGAGAAGGCAGGGGAAAGAGGAAGGA
>NW_017308433.1:107089-113579 GCF_000935625.1 Nanorana parkeri | reverse complement strand
ATTATATGGCGGTCGGTAATGTGGGCTCGTTTCGGTCATGCGGAGGTCGGGGATGTCGGTGCAGATATTGGGAAGGAGTATATAGCGTCTTCCCCGCTGATGATGGAGGGGTGTATGGGGGAATCTCGGTGATGATGGAGGGGTGTACGGAGGAATCTCGGTGATGATGAAGTGGTGTATGGCGCAATCTCGGTGATGATGGGGTGCGCCCAGTGAAGATTTTATACCTCTCCCCTCCCCCTTCCCGGTTCTCCTCACACGTCACGCCCGATTTCCGCCATCTTCTCCGGTGTCCGGTCTCTCTCCGGTGTGCGGCCTGTCCCGGAGTCTCGCCGCAGCTCCTCCCCCTCCCGGTACGTCATCGCCGGGCAGTGCGACCCCCCTTCTCTCTCCCTCCCCGGGCCCGCGGCCTGCTATACGGTGAGGCCGGTCACCATGGAGACGGAGCACAGGCCGCACCAGTTAAACCGGGCATGCTGGGGATTGTAGTCCCCCCGCTGTCACCTCTATTCTTCGTCTCTGTTCACTACGTTACGGCGTCTCTATAGCTCGGACACACTGGCTGTTCTTGTGCTTAGGAGCCCTATGTGGCCCTCAGGCCCGGAAAGGGGCCCTAGGTGGGCCTGATAGGCTTTATCTGGAGATAAGGGATGCCCTGTGGTCAGGATGGCGAGTTGGTGACCACCCTAAATGAAGCAAATACCACAGCTTATATTGTATCATTGTAACCATCCTCATCTCTATCTCTATACAGCGCCATGTAAAACAACTCTCACCATTGCTGGAAGGTAAAATACTTTGGTATTTACCAACATCTGTGACCCCTTTGGTCAAATTTCCCCCTACCTCCTGCCCTGGGGCCACCTTGTTTGCATTATGCATTGCAGCAATGGATCTTGTACAGGTTGGCGTGTCAATGTGCAAGACATTTGTAGTGGCACTTCAATGCCGCGTGAAAACGCAACCATCGCGCACTGCGACGCCAAACATGACGCGTGTCTGTTTATCTGTATGTTCTGCTGCATTGCCAGCCCAAACACACACAAAACATGTCAGTGTGAGTGAAGCCGACAGGGGTCCCCAGCAGGAGGAAGGAGGTCCTGATCCCTCTATATAGATCTTTATTATCACTAGAGGGATCCCCAGCAGGAGGAAGGAGGTCCTGATCCCTCTATATAGATCTATCACTAGAGGGATCCCAGCAGGAGGAAGTCACAGATTGGTTAGCAATGTGTTTATTTTCAGTTGTTTTTTGCTCATGACCAGAGAGAGGAGAGTGACGAGCGATGAGTCTGCTGCTTCTCCTTAACTGTCCAATCACAGACAGGCCCTTTCCAAAACACTTAAGATAAGATGGTCAGCAAGCCTGAGTCAGGAGGCGGAGCCTTCATATGTAATGAGCCGGTAGGTCCTCTCCATGTCCGTATATAGGTAAACATGCCTAGACTACTTAGAGGAAAATGTTGCCGGCGGTTTTTATCATGCTTGGAGAGAGGCTGAGAGTCTTCTGGTTAGTAGAGGAGGCCCGGAGAGAGGCTGAGAGTCTTCTGGTCAGTAGAGGAGGTTCGTAGAGAGGCTGAGAGTCTTCTGGTCAGTAGAGGAGGCCCGGAGAGAGGCTGAGAGTCTTCCATCCAGTAGAGGAGGCTTGAAGAGTGGCTGAGAGGCTTCTGGTCAGCAGAGGAGACCCGGAGAAAGTTTTTATCATGCTTGGAGAGAGGCTGAGAGTCTTACCAACAGTAAAAGAGGCTCATAGAGAGGCTGAGAGACAGTAGGTTTGGACAGAGGCTTAGAATCTTCCAGAAAGTAGAGGAGGCTTGGAGAGAGGCTGAGAGTCTTCCAACCAGTAGAGAAAGTTTGTAGAGAGGCTGGGAATCTGCTGGCCAGCAGAGGAGGTTTGGATAGAGGCTTAGAATCTCCCAGCAAGTATAGGAGGCTCATGGAGAGGCTGAGAGTCTTACATAGGAGTCTCAGAGAGAGAGAACCTGAAAGTCTTTCATCCGGTATAAGAGGCTTAGAGAGAGCCCAAGAGTCTTCCAGCTAGCAGATGAGGTTCAGAGAGAGGCTGAAAATCTTCCAGCAAGTATAGGAGGCTCGATGCGAGACAGAGTCTTCCAGGCAGTAGAGAAGGTTTTGAGAGAGGTTGAGAGTCTTCTGACCAGCAGAGGAGGCTGAGAGCCTTCCAGCTACAATGTTACTGAAGGAAAGCTCCCCAATGGGGATGCCAACAGATCCTGATGGAGACTTTCCAATCTACTTGTCAGCTTCATCTGTCCTCCGCTTCAGTGCCGGGTCTCCTTTCCAGTGTGCAGTCACTAACATTTCTGGGTTACTACCAGAACTCCGGCACCGCAGCCAGTCAAGAAGCAGCTTTCCTGATTGGCGCCGGCTTTAAATGGCTAAGTGACGCGTGGCTCAGCATTCGAGCAACCTGCTGCTGCACCTAAGCTGAGTGCCCTGCTGTGGCATTGCTGTGAAAACTGTGACCCCAGAGCACCCGCGCATTCAGTGTCACCCATGTGACCCCTGTGACCCCAGAGCACCCTGAGCATCCTGTGTCACCCTGTGACTCCAGAGCACCCTGCACATTCAGTGTCACCCTGTAACCCCTGTGATCCCAGAGCATCCTGTGTCACCCTGTGACTCCAGAGCACCCTGCACATTCAGTGTCACCCTGTAACCCCTGTGATCCCAGAGCATCCTGTGTCACCCTGTGACTCCAGAGCACCCTGCACATTCAGTGTCACCCTGTGACCCCAGAACATCCTGTGACCCCCTGTGTCTCCAGAGCATCCTGTGTTCCCTCTTGACCCAGTGAATCCAGAGCACCCTGAGTATCGTTTTTCACCCTGTGACTCCAGAGCACCCTGCGCATTTAGTGCCACCCTGTGACCCCTGAGTCACCAGAGCACCCTGAGCATCCTGTGTCCACTCTTGTCTCCAGAGCACCCTGTGACCCCTGTGTCTCCAGAGCACCCTGAGCATCCGTTGTCCACTCTTGACTACAGAGCACCCTGAGCATGCTACAGTATGTCACCCTGTGAACCCTGTGTCTCCGGAGCACCCTGGGCATCCTGTGTCCCCTCTTGACTCCAGAGCACCCTGAGCATGCTACAGTATGTCATCCTGTGACCCCTGTGTCTCCAGAGCACCCTGGGCATCCTGTGTCCCCTCTTGTCTCCAGAGCACCCTGTGACCCCTGTGTCTCCAGTGCAACCTGAGCATCCTGTGTCCACTCTTGACTCCAGAGCACCCTGAGCATGCAATGTCACCCTGTGAACCCTGTGACTCCTGTGTCCCCTCTTGACTCCAGAGCACCCTGAGCATGCAATGTGACCCCTGTGTCTCCAGAGCACCCTGTGACCCCTGTGTCCCCTCTTGACTCCAGAGCACCCTGTGACCCCTGTGTCTCCAGAGCACCCTGGGCATCCTGTGTCCCCTCCTGACTCCAGAGCACCCTAGGCATGTTATGTCACCCTGTGACTCCAGAGCACTCTGAGCATCCTGTGTCCCCTCTTGACTCCAGAGCACCCTAGGCATGCTATGTCACCCTGTGACCCCTGTGACTGTATGGGGGAGCACAAGCATAATAAAACACAAAACTTTAATGTGGTCATCTATAAAAGTGGAGATGTGCTCGAGGCCTCAATGTTGGCTGGCAGATCTGTGATTGGGGGGAATTTTTACATGAAGCCTTAGTGAATGTCCCCTCCCCCTCGCACCCCCTGTGATAAATATACATTGATAGTTTGTCATTTGCTTTTGAAGTATTTTGAGTTCTGGACATTGGCAAGTCTGGACCGGATTTTAACCATCATTTTAATTTTCAGAATCGAGTCTCCACATTATCTGACTGGTAATGATTAAAATTTTCGTGTTCGATTAATTATAACGCACATACAGATCCAACTACATTGGCCTATACACATACAGCACAGCAAAGAAGTAATAAAATTAACTAGGATCACACTAATCCAGCACGTTATTAATCTCACGTGCCCCACTCAATATGGCCGCCACTTGAGTGGGGCAACTCAGATTAATAACGTGCTGGATTACTGTGATCCTAGTTCATTGTATGACTTCATTGCTGTGCTGTATGTGTATAGGTCATTGCTGTGCTGTACGTGTATTGGCCAATGCCTTGGCTGGCGCTCGTGCAGAAAGTTTCTTGGGCAAACTCACCGGCCCAAGTGGCTCCGACGTCTAACGAAGGGGGAGGAGTCCGGTGACGTCACGCACATCGACGTCACCGGACTCCTCCCCCTTCGTTAGCCGTCACGGACACCGACGTCACCGGACTCCTCCCCCCTTCCCTTCGTTAGCCGACAGAGTTACTTGGGGAAGGGGGGAGGAGTCCGGTGACGTCATCGGATCGCCGACGGGACTCCCGGAAGCCGGCGGAGAGGTGAGTGTTTTCATTAGCGATCGAAATAATTTGAATCGGTCAAAAAGTTTAACGATTAATCGAGACATTAATTTTTAATTTCCACGGCCCTAATAAAATTACATACATATAAACTTTATAAATTGACATTCATCGCTTATCAAATCTTTTCTTTATAACAGTCTTTGTTCCCTATCACATTCAGCAAATCAGCGGCCTCTTTCCTTTGTTCCAGTGGGCCCTGTACGCCGGCGGAGGCCAGGACGATCACAGTTTAATATTCTAATTCGTAGCCAAGGTTCACCTGTGGACGCCCGAAGGAGAACAGCCTGGGACCATCAGGACCTCCCCGACTGTAGTCGGCCTGGGGGCTGGAAGGAGCTGCAAATCTCTGCAATGAGAACAAATGCGGACCTCGGATCAGCATGGCAGCTTATTAATGTAACGGGTAAGAAGATATATACATTGAAATGAAAATGTAAAAACCCAATTTGGCTAAAAATTCATATTGTTGACTAAAAATGTCCAAGCTTTGGCTAGAGATACACTTTAATTTTTCCATCCCACTGCACAACCATCTAATCTAAATGCAAGGCTGCCACAAACTCTATCACGTTTCAGCTGCTGCCACCAGAGGATTGCCATGGCAGTGGATCACATGGCTGCTCTCCAAATGTGTGTTCAGTCTGAGCCACTAATTGCATCGTCCCCACATTGGGGCACCCAAATGACCACATGCCATAGCTATGTTCAGGTGCTGGCCACGTAAGGGAGCTCAGAGCTTCTGGTAGGCGAGTGTGAGCCTCCTAAATTAGATCTGAATTCCGAATCTTCCCTATGTAGAGAGGGAGCGGTGGGATCAGTCTTGTTTGACCTGCGGAGAGAAGTGGAGGAGGTGCACTGCCACCTGAAAGCTGACAGAGATCAGACAAGGTTCTCCAACCTCCCCATCAGGGGCGTAACTAGAAATCACAGGGCCCCATAGCAAAATTTTGTATGGGGCCCCCGTGATTGCTAGTTATACCACTTGCAGAGCCCCAGCGGAGAGTGACCCTGCAGAGCCCACCATAGACTCTCTATAGTGGGCTCTGCAGGGTCTGTGATCTCTTACCTGTCATTCCATTCCGAACACCGCCCTCATCTGCCACAGCGCCTGGCTGTCACTGACACAGCTCCGCAGCGGCTGTGAGGGGAAATGCGCCGTGGCCGCTGCTGAGCTGTGTCAGTGACAGCCAGGCGCTGTGGCAGATGAGGGCGGTGTTCGGAATGGAATGACAGGTAAGAGATCACAGACCCTGCAGAGCCCACCATAGACTCTCTATAGTGGGCTCTGCAGGGTCTGTGATCTCTTACCTGTCATTCCATTCCGAACACCGCCCTCATCTGCCACAGCGCCTGGCTGTCACTGACACAGCTCAGCAGCGGCCACGGCGCATTTCCCCTCACAGCCGCTGCGGAGCGGTGTCAGTGACAGCCAGGCGCTGTGGCAGATGAGGGCGGTGTTCGGAATGGAATGACAGGTAAGAGATCACAGACCCTGCAGAGCCCACCATAGACTCTCTATAGTGGGCTCTGCAGGGTCTGTGATCTCTTACCTGTCATTCCATTCCGAACACCGCCCTCATCTGCCACAGCGCCTGGCTGTCACTGACACAGCTCAGCAGCGGCCACGGCGCATTTCCCCTCACAGCCGCTGCGGAGCGGTGTCAGTGACAGCCAGGCGCTGTGGCAGATGAGGGCGGTGTTCGGAATGGAATGACAGGTAAGAGATCACAGACCCTGCAGAGCCCACCATAGACTCTCTATAGTGGGCTCTGCAGGGTCACCCTCAGGTGGGCTGCGTGGGATCTCAAGTGGGCTCTGCAAGGGGCATACCTAGAAGTCACAGGGCCCCATACCAAATTTTGCTATGGAGCCCTGTTATTTCTAGTTACGCCCCTGTGTCTAAGGCAAGGACAGGTGACCTCGGGACTCCAGCTGTCCATGATGCATTGCAAGAATCTGACGGCCACAGGCATAGTTTAAAGTTTCACCGCATCTGGAGTGCCGAGGTTGCCTACCCCTGATCTAAGGGCATCTAGAGCGTAACAACTAAAGTACACTTTA
>NW_017308433.1:105000-106921 GCF_000935625.1 Nanorana parkeri | reverse complement strand
GGGGGAGGGGGGATGTTGACCACTGCATCTTAATCAGATTCGGCATGATCAGAGAACTTATCACGCCTTGTCTAAAAATGTCAGTGCTAACGTACAAAGGTTTCTAGGCAAGGTCTGTCCATGTGATACCTTCTCCAGTCACGCATTCCCTATGCTCCTCGGCTCCATCTAGGGGCAGTATTGCCATGCGAATGGCTTTTCGCCGACCTACACGCAGGGCAAAGCTTTTTACACATCAGCCCCCTTCACGTGCCCCATGGTCTTCCTCTTTCCAATCTCAGAACATCATGCTGCAGGATTCTGATGGGAGATCTAGCGCAAGTTTAATTCCTGTCCAGAGGGAGTCATCAGCAGGTTGTGTGCGGCAACGCTCCTTCCAACGCGCACAGGCAACATAGCCGGAACGCTCAGTGCAAATCCACTTACAAAATCAAAAACTTTAAAAACAGGCTTCATCCTACCTGATGCATTTCTACCAATCCTGGCCTAAATCATGGCTCGGATACAGGTAAGTCTGATCACCTGTACACATACAGCGACCCCGGAGGTGGAGAGTCGTGATTAAAGCGGGAGTAAACTCTGCAGTGTAAAGTTGAAAAAGTGGGTTTATGAAATGCGTCAGCTTGGATGAAGGCTTTTATCTTGTTTTGGATTTCAGCAGAGAGCGCTGGTCGTTTTGTCTGTAGCATGCTGCAGGAAGACAAAGCTTCAGAACCATCACGGCTGCTGTCTCGTCTTTCTTTGCTGCATTTCCCTCCTGAGCTGGTGCTGGGTAACAACCTACCAATACGGCCGGTGCATAAAGCCAATGAACCGTTGCGGCTGCCTCCCCTGTACTCCCGCCTATAACCCTCTGCCATGGCACTGATGCTGTGTAGTCACATGACTACCCCAACTGGCCGATTCCTCTTCGGCATCTTACCATAAACCTCGGTTTTCTTGCTCGGGGCTGTGCAGGGACTTACCGAGAACTGTTGGGCTGGACGCGGCTCATAGTCGTAGTCCTGATCTGGGTATCCGTGCGATGGTTTGCCCAAATTTTTGTCCTTCTTAGGTTTGACTTGGGCGTAGTCTAGATTACGACCCGCAGGAGGCACATCGGGATAATAACTGCTAGTAAACAGAGAGATGTTTGTAGAGGTAAATGGAGGAGAAGATGACGTACAATGGAGACGTAATACCTGCACACATTTTAATAATGGTCTGTAGAGCCTAAAATGTATTCTTGTTTAAAACTTCCGCCCACATTACGGTAGTAAAATAGTTCTAGATTACCATTTCCTCTGTTTAATGGTGAATAGTTACACATACTTACAGCGAATCCCCCATTATCCTCTGATCTGGTTTGCCCTCTAATCTGATCTTGCCCGAAAACCTGCAAGCTGATAACTTCCTGTGTTGCACTCATATCAGTTCCACTGTTCCCAGCTCTCTCTACAGAATGATAAGGAGAGGGGGAGGTGTTGTGTAGCCCTACCACACTTCCATTTCTAGGGTGGCAATCAGGGCTAGATTTCCCACAAGGCCAACCGAGGCCTGGCCTTGGGGCAGCAGGGAGTAGGGGGGCAGCAGGGGTGTGGAATTCCTATCTCCTGATGCCCAGGACATGCAGTTCTGGGTGCCGGGCGGGTAGTTTGTTTTCTACATTTAGCCCTGCTTTGGGCTCATTAATGGAGGTGGGGAAGGAAGGCTCATTGATGGACGTGGGGAGGGAAGGCTCATTGATAGACGTGGGGAGATAAGGCTCATTGATGGACGTGGGGAGGGAAAGCTCATTGATGGACCGGGGGGAGGGAAGGCTCATTGATGGACGTGGGGAGGGAAGGCTCATTGATGGACGTGGGGAGGGAAAGCTCATTGATAGACGTGGGGAGGGAAAGCTCACTGATAGACGTGGGGTGGGAAGGCTCATTGATGGACG
>NW_017308433.1:95038-104846 GCF_000935625.1 Nanorana parkeri | reverse complement strand
GGGGAGTGTGGCCTGTATATCCAAAAGAAGAGATACTGGAGATCAGATTGCTGATAAAGTTAATGGTTCTGGTTCTGATAGAAAGGTATCTGAACACACAGAGCATTGCAGGTTGCTGTGTACGGGGCTGTGTAGCCGCAGACTTGTCAGGGGGCCCATGCTGACCCGTGTCCACCACCATAAGCACCTACAATGGGCACGTGAGCATCAGAACTGGACCACGGAGAGATGGTCTGATGAATCATGTGGATGGTCGGGTGCATTGCATTATACAGCGCAATGCAGAATATACCATCAACTATTGGAGGAATACAACACATCCTGGAAATACATTATACATACAGTGTATAATGTATTGCTGGGATTTGTATTCCTCGGTAGTTGATGGTGTATATATACAGCACAACGTACCGTTGTCAGTTTGACAGCGACAGGGCTGAGAGCTCACAACGTTACCTGGCTGCGAGCGAGGTGATGTGCCTCGCTCGCAGGGCAAACTAGGCGGCCGCGAGGCCCTCGGGAGCGCGAGGCCTAAGGCGACCGCCTAATTTGCCTAATTAAAGAGCCGCCTCTGCATGTGTGTCACTTACCTGGGGGAGAGATGGCACCAGGGTGCACTATGGGAAGAAGACAAGCCGGGGGAGGCAGTGTGAGGTGCAATGTTCTGCTGGGAAACCTCGGGTCCTGCCATTCATGTGGCTGTGACTCTGACAAGAACCACCGACCTAAACATTGTCCCTGACCAAGTGCACCCCTTCATGGAGACTGTATTCCCTGATGGCAGTGGCCTCTTTCAGCAGGATAATGCGCCCGGCCACACTGCACACATGGATGAAGAATGGTTTGAGGAACAACAATGAGTTTGAGGTGATGACTCCGCCTCCAAGTTCTCGAGATCTCAATCCAATCGATCATCTGTGGGATGTGCTGGAAAAACAAGTCCGATCCATGGAGGCCGATCACCTCACAGCTTACAGGACTTGAAGGATCTGCTACTGGCAGCTTGGTGCCAGAGACCACAGCACACCTTCAGAGGTCTAGTGGAGTCCATGCCTGGACGGGTCAGGAAAAGGGGGACCTACTCAATATTAGGTGGGGGGGTCAGAATGTTATGGCTGATTGTTGTGTATAGAGAGAGAGAGAAGAAGGGGGAAGGTCTTTGAGCCCCTGAAACCTGTTGGGAATTTCTTGCTATGAAATAACATCAATATTAATGGAGTTCAGATTCTTTGGTCGGCTCCCTCAGATTCTCTCCCCCTATACCCGCGGTCCGCTATGTGAAGAGCTGCCCTGAATCTGAATGGCAGTGGTTCTCAACCTGTGGGTCGGGACCCCCTCGGGGGTCGATTGACGATTTGCCAGGGGTCGCCTAGTGGCTCTTGGCCACCGGGAGAGAAACACTTTCTCCCGGAAAGGTCGGGACCTTTCTCTGCTCTGTTTTTTTGGTTTTTTTTTAAATCGGAGGCAGCCGTAAGTCAGAAAAAATATAGGGGTGCATAGCTAGATTCCTATTGGCTATTTCACTTTGCAAAAGCCAATAGCAAACTAGCTATTGCACTCGCCCTCTGATGCTGCCAATCAGCAGAGGGGGACCTGAAGTTCTCCATCAGGTCCCCTCCTGGTGATTGACAGCAGCAGAGGGCGAGTGCAATATGTATGTATTCAAGCAAAAAAATATGTAAAACACACCTCTAGCTATGCATTCCATTTTCCCGGTCCGCAGCTGCAGAGATCGGGAAATGTCTCAGTACCTGGGATTGGCACTGCATGCTGTCAGCTTCCTGGCGGGCTCGGCACGTGGAGCTGTGGACACGCCAGAGCCCATCACTATCAGTGACAGTACTGCGGAGTATGTACCTCATACGTTATATAGCCACACACTTTAAATCAAATTCTTCTAGTTCCAGCTGCAGAGCCCGGTCCTGTCTTTGCCTATATCAGTGGTTCTCAACCTGTGGGGTCGCTGTGCAAGGTGAGAGTCCTCCTCAGCTCTCTCCTAGTGGGCGGAGCTCCAGAAGACAGTGGATGGACCGCACCGATGATCGAGGAAACGGATGAGCTCTCAGCCCTGTCGCTATCGCTCCTGTCAGTTTGACAGCGACAGGGCTGAGAGCTCACAACGTTACCTGGCTGCGAGCGAGGTGATGTGCCTCGCTCGCAGGGCAAACTAGGCGGCCGCGAGGCCCTCGGGAGCGCGAGGCCTAAGGCGACCGCCTAATTTGCCTAATTAAAGAGCCGCCTCTGCATGTGTGTCACTTACCTGGGGGAGAGATGGCACCAGGGTGCACTATGGGAAGAAGACAAGCCGGGGGAGGCAGTGTGAGGTGCAATGTTCTGCTGGGAAACCTCGGGTCCTGCCATTCATGTGGCTGTGACTCTGACAAGAACCACCGACCTAAACATTGTCCCTGACCAAGTGCACCCCTTCATGGAGACTGTATTCCCTGATGGCAGTGGCCTCTTTCAGCAGGATAATGCGCCCGGCCACACTGCACACATGGATGAAGAATGGTTTGAGGAACAACAATGAGTTTGAGGTGATGACTCCGCCTCCAAGTTCTCGAGATCTCAATCCAATCGATCATCTGTGGGATGTGCTGGAAAAACAAGTCCGATCCATGGAGGCCGATCACCTCACAGCTTACAGGACTTGAAGGATCTGCTACTGGCAGCTTGGTGCCAGAGACCACAGCACACCTTCAGAGGTCTAGTGGAGTCCATGCCTGGACGGGTCAGGAAAAGGGGGACCTACTCAATATTAGGTGGGGGGGTCAGAATGTTATGGCTGATTGTTGTGTATAGAGAGAGAGAGAAGAAGGGGGAAGGTCTTTGAGCCCCTGAAACCTGTTGGGAATTTCTTGCTATGAAATAACATCAATATTAATGGAGTTCAGATTCTTTGGTCGGCTCCCTCAGATTCTCTCCCCCTATACCCGCGGTCCGCTATGTGAAGAGCTGCCCTGAATCTGAATGGCAGTGGTTCTCAACCTGTGGGTCGGGACCCCCTCGGGGGTCGATTGACGATTTGCCAGGGGTCGCCTAGTGGCTCTTGGCCACCGGGAGAGAAACACTTTCTCCCGGAAAGGTCGGGACCTTTCTCTGCTCTGTTTTTTTGGTTTTTTTTTAAATCGGAGGCAGCCGTAAGTCAGAAAAAATATAGGGGTGCATAGCTAGATTCCTATTGGCTATTTCACTTTGCAAAAGCCAATAGCAAACTAGCTATTGCACTCGCCCTCTGATGCTGCCAATCAGCAGAGGGGGACCTGAAGTTCTCCATCAGGTCCCCTCCTGGTGATTGACAGCAGCAGAGGGCGAGTGCAATATGTATGTATTCAAGCAAAAAAATATGTAAAACACACCTCTAGCTATGCATTCCATTTTCCCGGTCCGCAGCTGCAGAGATCGGGAAATGTCTCAGTACCTGGGATTGGCACTGCATGCTGTCAGCTTCCTGGCGGGCTCGGCACGTGGAGCTGTGGACACGCCAGAGCCCATCACTATCAGTGACAGTACTGCGGAGTATGTACCTCATACGTTATATAGCCACACACTTTAAATCAAATTCTTCTAGTTCCAGCTGCAGAGCCCGGTCCTGTCTTTGCCTATATCAGTGGTTCTCAACCTGTGGGGTCGCTGTGCAAGGTGAGAGTCCTCCTCAGCTCTCTCCTAGCGCAGCAGTGTCAGTTCTCCTGCCACGCCGCCAGATATCGCTGCAGCAGCCGCGTCATACCTAAATTTTACCTTTGGGGGTCACCACAAGTTGGCAAATGTTACCAAGGGGTCCCGGCCCTAGAAAGGTTGAGAATCCCTGTTTTTGTTCAGTCATGACACATTGATATATTGTATCCAGCGACTCAAACATGTGCACTGCCAAAAAATTTGTTTAGTTTTAAATTCGGATTTGTGTTATTTTGTTTTTCGGGATTCGGGTGTGAAAGTCAATTCGGATTCGGAATTCGGATTCGGACGAAATTCTTTAGCGGTAGTTCGTTCGCACGTTCGTTTCGCTTTCGTTTCATATTCGTTTCGTTCGTTCATTCGTTCGTTCGTTTTTCTTCAACGACCGAAACGAATAAGAAACGCAAACGAAACGAACGTTCGAACCAACTACCGCTGCCGAATTTCGGAAACGGAAATTCGGATTCGTTTGCATTCGTTATGTCTGTAATTCGGAATCCGGATACGAATTTTCAGAACGAAACGAATCGCACATGTCTAATTTCTATATATTATAAAGCTTACCTTGACCTGTGCTGGGGATTCTGGGAAGTCCAGGCTGCAGGATTCTGCTGGGATTGTGGCGGGAGATTGGACTTCAGGAAGAGATAAGAGAACGCATCATTAATATTTCATCCATAACACAAACGTTGCTTTTCAGAAAGACGCAGAGGAAGCGATTCGTGAGACAGTCCAACTTTTAGACCAGAGGCGAGAAAACTCCGGCCCTCCAGCTGTGGGGAAACTACGAATCCCAGCATGCCTCTGTCTCTGGGAGTCATGCCTGTGAAAAGCTTGCAATGCATCATGGGACTTGTAGTTCCACAACAGGAGGGCCGGAGTTTTCCCACCTCTGATTTAGACCATGTGTCATGTAACACTCATATTTGGGGTGTAACATGAAGCATGGTCGCTTACAACAGACCCAAAACCTGAACTGCCCCCCCCTATCTGATTGGTGGGGTGATTATTTTTGCAGTATTATGTGCTCCGCCCACAAAGCTGCTTCACCCAGATCCAGGATTGTTTACCAATAAGGACTACATGCAAATCCGGCCTGCCTAGGAACACCCACTCTTCTAGACTGACACCCACCCATCAAGGCATTTTGATATTTGCATAACTCCTCCCAGGAGCCCGCCCACTGCTTGCATCGGGGGGGTGAAGGCTCTGGAGAGGAGTACTGAGGCATGTATAGCACCCTGCCGGCCCCTCCCACCAGCCTGCATTGCACAGAGAAGCACAGAGACCCAGTGATCACATCACCAAGGATATAATAAGGTCTGTAAAAAAAACAGGTTTTATTTAAAAATGTAATTGCCATGTTGATAGGAGGTGAGGGGGACCAGAGACGGCATACTATTAGCATGCTCTCTGTTGCAGCAGGCTGGCACCATGGGGTGGTGCTTATTTTTGCAGCATTATGTGCTCCGCCCACAAAGCTGCTTCACCCAGATCCTGGATTGTTTACCAATAAGGACTGCATGCAAATCCGGCCTGCCAAGGTACGCCCACTCCTCCCGACTGACACCCACCCATCAAGGCATTTAGATATTTGCATAACTCCTCCCATGAGTCCGCCCACTGCTTGCATCAGGGCTGAAGCTATGTACACTATATCCAGCACCTAATCTGCTTATTACCTCACTATGGGAAAAATCAAATTTTTCTGGACATTCTAGCCGTATATATATCAATGGTGCCCTTTGACCTTCCCGGATGCAGCCGCCATATTGTGCTGTCTGCCTGTGAAAGCACTTTTATTAAAGCGACGTGACAAGAGAACGACAAAGACCGCATGGCGCATTCAGGAGTTACCCACCAGCGGCACGTCCATGAAGCGGCTGTGGCGGCCCGGTCCCTCCTCGGGCTCGGCGGACCGATTCTTGCTTTTACTCCTGAAAACAATGAGAATATTTGAAGTAGAAAACTCAGAATTCGGGTTTTCCATTCGCGCATCTATCGCAGAGTCATCGGCGGTGGAAACACCAACACTTCAAGACTCTCTACAGCACAACGAGGCATCTTGTCAGCAGCATTATCTGCCTGTCAGATAATGATCCAAAATGGCGGCACCCGGAGTGTAAATCTATGTATAGGCCGAGGTTATGGTGAGAATGAGTGAAGTCGAAGGACTCTTCCCCCGGTGTAAAAGGTTCACTTACTTTTTCTCCTCGCCGGTCTTGATCTTAGCCGTCGTTTTGCAGTGGTGAATTAATTGGGCAACGACAGCGACCACAAACGCCAGGGCGACCCCGGGAAAGACGGCCATGAGCAGCAGGTCCCAGGTACTCCACAGCTGGTCACACTTGGCCCCCATGTACCAGTAATCAGTATGGGGTCCCTTGTAGTTGGGGCAGCTGGAGGAAAACAAAGAGGGTTGTCAGCATCTCCCCGAGACTCGATCGGGGTGCCGCATCTGTACGGAATCTGGAAGTCTCGTGACTCCTCCCAGCGACTCTCCACTCTTTCTTTGCTGCAGATTATCAAACATTTTACATTTATTGATACGATTTTCATATATTGGCATCAATGTGACTGGCGACCATTGTCAGCTCAGTTGCAGAACGGCGCTGACTTCATGGCACGCTATCTGCAAAGCACTCAGATCCGCCCCATCGAACTCCTGGTTGGGGTCGAGTATCTCACATACAAATAAGATTTCTGATTGGCCGTTTCTGTCCTATGGTCATCCTGCGGAGCCGCGCACAGCCATGTCCAAATTAAAAATAAAATAACACAAAATACTGTGAGGGTGAAGAACCCCACGATTCATGATGAGTGGGGGCAGTTTAGGGGTGGGGGGTGCTGACTGTGACCATGTATGTTACATGATATGTGATCCAGGTCCTGGTGTGGCTAGTAGTTGTTGGTCACATTCAGCTGGTTTTGAGTGTCAGGAATCTTCCCCAGGATTTATACCCCTACAGTCCCGAGTACATACCCCAGGATTTATACCCCCACCATACCAAGAACATACCCCCCCCCCATACCAAGAACATACCCCAGGATTTATACCCCCACCATACCAAGAACATACCCCAACATTTATACCCCCACCATACCGAGAACCTCCCCCAGGATTTAAACTCCCACCATACCAAGAACATACCCCAGGATTTATACCCCCACCATACCAAGAACATACCCCAGTATTTATATCCCCACCATATTAGGAAAATACCCCAGGATTTATACCCCTACCGTACCGAGTACATACCCCAGGATTTATACCCCAGCCATACGAAGAACATACCCCAGGATTTATACCCCAGCCATACGGAGAACATACCCCAGGATTTATACCCCAACCATACCGAGAACCTCCCCCAGGATTTATACCCCAACCATACCAAGAACATACCCCAGGATTTATACCGCCACCATGTCAAGACCATACCTTAGGATTTATACCCCCTATACCATACCAAGAATATACCCCCTATCATACCAGGAACATACTCTAGTATTTATACCCCCACCATACCATGAACGTACCCCAGTATTTATACCCCCACTATACTAGGAACATACCCCAGCATATATACCCCCACCATATTAGTAACATACCCCAGTGTTTATACCCCCACCATACCAGGAACATACTCCAGGTTTTATGCCCCCAGAATCTTAATACATCTACCATACCAGGAACATACCTCAGCATTTATACCCCTATCATTCCAAGAACATACCCCAGAATTTATATCCACACAGGAAGCACAGACACCTAAACTGGAACAACTATCCCTGGGTGGAGGTCTTTGGTCCTCCAGCAGATTAATATCCCTACTGCGAATGGACAAAAATTGATGCCTTTGGCCATTTAAAGCGAATGATTAACACTAGGGATGCACCGATACCAGTATTTTAGTACGAGTACCGATACATTTTTTTCGGTACTCGCCAATACCAATTACCGAGTAACGGAAGTCCCATTCAGGAAGCCAGGTGGCGTGTAAAGAGTCGCCACCCGGCTTCCCGATTAATGAGATGACGAGGGAGCATGAAGCCAGCTTCCCGGCCAATCAGAAAGCAAAGCGTCGCGTCATTAGACGGCGCCCGGCTTCCTGATTGGACGGCTCCGGCTGGTTACCGGACGAAGGCCGCATTCTCGCTGGAGAGACCCTGGGGGATGACAGGCTGCACATACTAAGGTAAAGTAACCTTACCTCACGAGGCCAGCTTCCGGTCAATCGTGAAACCGGGCAGCGTGTAATGACGTGCTGCCCGGCTTCCTGATACCGGAAGTACTTGTGCTAGGCATCGGAGCATTTGGGCGAGTACGAGTACTTGCCCAAATACTCGGAATCGGCACCGATATCGATACTAGTATCGGTATCGGTGCATCCCTAATTAACACATATGCAGAATTCCTGACACCAAGGATGGGATTGTGGAACTAGAACGGGGGGTTGGGTTTTGGATGAAGGTGTCTGTCCTACCTGTGTGGATATAAATCCTTGCATACGTTCTTGCCACTCAATAGAACTGAAGAAGTGGCTTGGAGAAGCTACGAAACGTCTTCAACATCACAGAACAAGTCCCGCTGAATGTGACTTACTACTACTAGCTACCCTCTGGTTACTGATGACTGAATTGATCTGAATAGCAGTTGAGCCTCCAAAATGTGATTTTTTTATAACAATTCTAAATAAATCCATGTCCTACATTTCCTCATTTATGGAAGACACAGATTGCTGAATAGGGCAGGATGCTGCATAAATGTCTGACCAGATGACTTTAAAAGGTAATGTGTATAGCCAAAACTACTTTGTATTCATTTTGGCAGTAACAAAGTTTTACCCCCTTTGAGGGGATCCCACCATGACTCAAAAAGTCTTCAAAAAATGTATTTGGTGGGATCCCCTCAAAGGGGGTAAAACATTGTTTCTGTTATAACTAAAACAGGGGACCTACCATAAATGTATATACTTAGTATTGTTACGAACTATTTACTTTGTTAACCTCCCTTCCCCGTTTATATATATTGTATTCATTTTGATACAGTCGGGAAGGACAAGTGACAGGAGATCTCTTCTGCTATGTGAATGTGCAACAAATATAAAATAGGTGTTATCCCAATTTGGCTGCGAAAGTGGAAATACAGTTGAACTAAATAATTAATAATTAAGACAAAAATTCACCAGAAGGTCTTCTTTAGTGGTAAATTGATCTGCGGTATCAGCGAAACCTCATCAGCCCTAAAATAGGCGTTCTAGTGAATTTCCATCTGGGTTTAATTAAGAACCATTTGGTTTAGCCCTGAAGATGGGGCTTTGGCATTGGCTATACCAATGCACTTAAAGGAGAACTATGAGGTGAGTGAATATCACTCAGCCTCATAGTTCGAGGCGGCGTGTGACAATGAAACTGTCACAGGTCGGCTCAATAGATCGTGAAGTGAGCGAACACATACTCGTTCTCGATCATCTCCCTGCAGAGAGTAGTGACTATCACTCACGGCTCCCTCCAGGGATTCCCCTCCTCCCCGCTCCGATCTTCCAGCGCTGATTGGCGGAACGGACTGGGGAGGGGTCGGGTACAGCTGGCTCTGCCTCTAGATAGGCAGAACCAGCTGTCACTCACGCAGCTGGGTTGATCTCTACAGCATCGTCCCGGCTGCGGCAGTCTCACTATACCGCGAGCTCTAGCTCACTATATACTGAGCTTTGGGTCACTAGAGGAGGTTAGTATATGTCCTCCTGTGACCCTTGAGAGAACTATGGTGAAAAACACTGACCCCCATAGTTCTCTTTTATCCAAATAACAATTTATGTAAATCATTGATGACCGTCTCTACTATAGCCCCCTACCCAAGACCTCTTAGACAATCGTCACTGGAACAAGTATCCCCATTGCAGGGGCGTCCCGAGGCTGGGTGACACCCGGAGCGGTAACTGAGTATCACCCCGCCGAGACGTCACTGCGCATGCGCGTGGCATCACCACGCGGCTGCGCGATGACGTCATCGCGCACGCGCGGCAATATTCTGATACCTGCCTGCGTCCATCTTGGTGATGGACGCCGGCAGAGAGAGGAGGGGACAGTCACCCGGCGGGATAAGGTATGCCGCCGGGTCCCCTCCTCT
>NW_017308433.1:89207-95021 GCF_000935625.1 Nanorana parkeri | reverse complement strand
CCCCCACCATACCAGGAACGTACCCCAGGATTTATACCCCCACCATACCAGGAACGTACCCCAGGATTTATACCCCAACCATACCAAGAACATACCCCAGGATTTATACCCCCACCATGTCAAGACCATACCTTAGGATTTATACCCCCTATACCATACCAAGAACACACCCCCTACCATACCAGGAACATACTCTAGTATTTATACCCCCACCATACCATGAACGTACCCCAGTATTTATACCCCCACTATACTAGGAACATACCCCAGCATATATACCCCCACCATATTAGTAACATACCCCAGTGTTTATACCCCCACCATACCAGGAACATACTCCAGGTTTTATGCCCCCAGAATCTTAATACATCTACCATACCAGGAACATACCTCAGCATTTATACCCCTATCATTCCAAGAACATACCCCAGAATTTATATCCACACAGGAAGCACAGACACCTAAACTGGAACAACTATCCCTGGGTGGAGGTCTTTGGTCCTCCAGCAGATTAATATCCCTACTGCGAATGGACAAAAATTGATGCCTTTGGCCATTTAAAGCGAATGATTAACACTAGGGATGCACCGATACCAGTATTTTAGTACGAGTACCGATACATTTTTTTCGGTACTCGCCAATACCAATTACCGAGTAACGGAAGTCCCATTCAGGAAGCCAGGTGGCGTGTAAAGAGTCGCCACCCGGCTTCCCGATTAATGAGATGACGAGGGAGCATGAAGCCAGCTTCCCGGCCAATCAGAAAGCAAAGCGTCGCGTCATTAGACGGCGCCCGGCTTCCTGATTGGACGGCTCCGGCTGGTTACCGGACGAAGGCCGCATTCTCGCTGGAGAGACCCTGGGGGATGACAGGCTGCACATACTAAGGTAAAGTAACCTTACCTCACGAGGCCAGCTTCCGGTCAATCGTGAAACCGGGCAGCGTGTAATGACGTGCTGCCCGGCTTCCTGATACCGGAAGTACTTGTGCTAGGCATCGGAGCATTTGGGCGAGTACGAGTACTTGCCCAAATACTCGGAATCGGCACCGATATCGATACTAGTATCGGTATCGGTGCATCCCTAATTAACACATATGCAGAATTCCTGACACCAAGGATGGGATTGTGGAACTAGAACGGGGGGTTGGGTTTTGGATGAAGGTGTCTGTCCTACCTGTGTGGATATAAATCCTTGCATACGTTCTTGCCACTCAATAGAACTGAAGAAGTGGCTTGGAGAAGCTACGAAACGTCTTCAACATCACAGAACAAGTCCCGCTGAATGTGACTTACTACTACTAGCTACCCTCTGGTTACTGATGACTGAATTGATCTGAATAGCAGTTGAGCCTCCAAAATGTGATTTTTTTATAACAATTCTAAATAAATCCATGTCCTACATTTCCTCATTTATGGAAGACACAGATTGCTGAATAGGGCAGGATGCTGCATAAATGTCTGACCAGATGACTTTAAAAGGTAATGTGTATAGCCAAAACTACTTTGTATTCATTTTGGCAGTAACAAAGTTTTACCCCCTTTGAGGGGATCCCACCATGACTCAAAAAGTCTTCAAAAAATGTATTTGGTGGGATCCCCTCAAAGGGGGTAAAACATTGTTTCTGTTATAACTAAAACAGGGGACCTACCATAAATGTATATACTTAGTATTGTTACGAACTATTTACTTTGTTAACCTCCCTTCCCCGTTTATATATATTGTATTCATTTTGATACAGTCGGGAAGGACAAGTGACAGGAGATCTCTTCTGCTATGTGAATGTGCAACAAATATAAAATAGGTGTTATCCCAATTTGGCTGCGAAAGTGGAAATACAGTTGAACTAAATAATTAATAATTAAGACAAAAATTCACCAGAAGGTCTTCTTTAGTGGTAAATTGATCTGCGGTATCAGCGAAACCTCATCAGCCCTAAAATAGGCGTTCTAGTGAATTTCCATCTGGGTTTAATTAAGAACCATTTGGTTTAGCCCTGAAGATGGGGCTTTGGCATTGGCTATACCAATGCACTTAAAGGAGAACTATGAGGTGAGTGAATATCACTCAGCCTCATAGTTCGAGGCGGCGTGTGACAATGAAACTGTCACAGGTCGGCTCAATAGATCGTGAAGTGAGCGAACACATACTCGTTCTCGATCATCTCCCTGCAGAGAGTAGTGACTATCACTCACGGCTCCCTCCAGGGATTCCCCTCCTCCCCGCTCCGATCTTCCAGCGCTGATTGGCGGAACGGACTGGGGAGGGGTCGGGTACAGCTGGCTCTGCCTCTAGATAGGCAGAACCAGCTGTCACTCACGCAGCTGGGTTGATCTCTACAGCATCGTCCCGGCTGCGGCAGTCTCACTATACCGCGAGCTCTAGCTCACTATATACTGAGCTTTGGGTCACTAGAGGAGGTTAGTATATGTCCTCCTGTGACCCTTGAGAGAACTATGGTGAAAAACACTGACCCCCATAGTTCTCTTTTATCCAAATAACAATTTATGTAAATCATTGATGACCGTCTCTACTATAGCCCCCTACCCAAGACCTCTTAGACAATCGTCACTGGAACAAGTATCCCCATTGCAGGGGCGTCCCGAGGCTGGGTGACACCCGGAGCGGTAACTGAGTATCACCCCGCCGAGACGTCACTGCGCATGCGCGTGGCATCACCACGCGGCTGCGCGATGACGTCATCGCGCACGCGCGGCAATATTCTGATACCTGCCTGCGTCCATCTTGGTGATGGACGCCGGCAGAGAGAGGAGGGGGCAGTCACCCGGCGGGGTAAGGGATGCCGCCGGGTTCCCTTCTCTCTCCTTTAAGGTATGCCGCCGGGCCCCCTCCTCTCTCCTGATACTGTCGGGTGTTCGGTCCATGACCGAGCGCCCGACTTTTCAGAGGGGGGTGACACCAAAATGACTGTGAGTCATTTTGGTGTCACCCCTCCAATGGTGTCACCCGGGTGCGGGCCTCACCCCCCGCAACCCCCTTGTGACGCCACTGCCCCATTGGAAGATTTCCTCTCTATTTCTGTTCTTACTAACACATCTAAATGAAGGATTTCCCCTCGCCAATGATCCTTCCTCACTCTATCCAAAAGTAAAAATAAAAAAACACCCTTTACAATTCAGTTGGCGCATCACGTGGGATGCAATCGCCAAACAACCTTTCCAACAAACATTCATGGGACAAACGTCTTTGAATCAGGAGACTGTGAATGATTAAGCCTGAAGGGGGAGGAGGGGGAGTGCTTAGCAGATATCCTGAGCTGACATTTCTCCAGGGAGATCAATAGCAATCATCTTATCATTCAACTATCCCCCTACAAGGACAGTCAGGCAGGGGATTTGGGTGGGTTGTCCCCTTGATTTGGCAAATGTTCCCTAGAGTTCCCTCCTACTCACTACTCAGTATATGAGGCTTACCTGCAGAACGCATGTCCAGCTTTGCAGCCGCATTCAATTCCTCGGGGGCAGAAGCCCGTCGTGTCTCCATTGCAGGCTCCAAAGTCGACGACACCATCGCAGCTCGCTGTTTGTAAAAAGCAACACAGTACATTAGTAAGCATCATATTTGTCACGGTGCAGGGTTGTCTTACTAAAACAGAACTAGTATGTCAGGAATGGTGGTGGAGCCATGAAAATAGGTTCTTTATGCCCCCATTGACCAACTATACATACAGAGCTGCTAATATATAGCCGAAATATAGAGACATTTATCCAACTGTCTATCCAGAGCCGCCATTTATAGACCGGATACATGCTAAATATAGAGACATTTATCCAACTGTCCATCCAGAGCCGCCATTTATAGACCAGATACATCCTAAATATAGAACCATTTATCCAACTGTCCATCCAGATCCCCCATTTATAGACCAGATACATCCTAAATATAGAGCCATTTATCCAACTGTCCATCCAGAGCCGCCATTTATAGACCGGATACATCCTAAATATAGAGCCATTTATCCAACTGTGACCCAAGATGCACAATTAGGAGCTCGGATACATCCTAAATATAGAGCCATTTATCCAACTGTCCATCCAGAGCCGCCATTTATAGACCGGATACATCCTAAATATAGAGCCATTTATCCAACTGTCCATCCAGAGCCGCTATTTATAGACCGGATACATCCTAAATATAGAGACATTTATCCAACTGTCCATCCAGAGCCGCCATTTATAGACCGGATACATCCTAAATATAGAGACATTTATCCAACTGTCTATCCAGCGCTGCCATTTATAGACCGGGTACATGCTAAATATAGAGCCATTTATCCAACTGTCCATCCAGATCCCCCATTTATAGACCAGATACATCCTAAATATAGAGCCATTTATTCAACTGCCCATTCAGAGCCGCCATTTATAGACCAGATACATCCTAAATATAGAGCCATTTATCCAACTGTCCATCCAGAGCCGCTATTTATAGACCGGATACATCCTAAATATAGAGACATTTATCCAACTGTCCATCCAGAGCCGCCATTTATAGACCGGATACATCCTAAATATAGAGACATTTATCCAACTGTCTATCCAGCGCTGCCATTTATAGACCGGGTACATGCTAAATATAGAGCCATTTATCCAACTGTCCATCCAGATTCCCCATTTATAGACCAGATACATCCTAAATATAGAGCCATTTATTCAACTGTCCATCCAGAGCCGCCATTTATAGACCAGATACATCCTAAATATAGAGCCATTTATCCAACTGTCCATCCAGAGCCGCCATTTATAGACCAGATACATCTTAAATATAGAGCCATTTATACAACTGTCCATCCACAGCCCAAAGTGACATTAAAACTTTGACAACATCGCCCGAATAACAAGTGTCAACACCCTTCAGATCTGCCATTTGTGTGTCCTGTTTATAGCCAAGGTCCATATATGAATAAATATCTTTCTACATTTTTATAAGTCACAGCTTATAAACATTGTATCAAATGGGCTCATAATCTTACAATAATTGATCCTCAATGGATTGCCCAATATGTCCTCATACCCCCTTCACCAGATTGACCTAAGACTCATCTTCCCCATTCCCATTTGATACCAGTATGACTTCAAAAGATGGCAACAGCTTGGTTTTACTTTACACATGGATTGCTGGAAACAGAAAAGAAAGATTTTTATCATATTTATTTATATAGAAACAAGGTCCCCGTTCATCAGGGCTGGAACATGGTAAAGCGGAGATCCGGGGAGGGTTTATTGATCTGTGTGGCAAATAACTCTGAGACTATATTGGGTCTGTTGCATCTTTCATCTTGCTCTTACAAGGACTGTCCTAGAGGCTCCTGTAACATTAGAAAGCTGACTGCGACCCCACACCGCCCATTGGAACACACTCTACTAGATTTATAACTACACCTGGAAGTCCAGCGCCACCCCTATTGTTTAGTTTTTGTACCACCATCAATTATGTAGTTCCAATTCCCCATCTTTTGTTTCAAAGCCCAATCATTTGATTCCCATACCCCATCATTTAATTCCCATACCCCATCATTTATTTCCCATACCCCTTAAATTTGATTCCCATGCCACCATTGTGAACTACACCTGTGAGTCCAGCGCCACCCCTATTGTTTAGTTTTTGTACCACCATCAATTATGTAGTTCCAATTCCCCATCTTTTGTTTCAAAGCCCAATCATTTGATTCCCATACCCCATCATTTAATTCCCATACCCCATCATTTATTTCCCATACCCCTTAAATTTGATTCCCATGCCACCATTGTTTGGTTTCCATACTCTCATTTTTTCATTCACATACTCCTATCA
>NW_017308433.1:81884-87830 GCF_000935625.1 Nanorana parkeri | reverse complement strand
GGTTTTCAAGACCCCCCCCCCCCCCCCTTCATTTTATTCCCATACCCATATAACTTGGCTCCTATACCTCCACCATTTCATTCCCATGCCCCCATTATATTTGTCCATACTCCTCTTTGGTTCCAAAACCCCCATCATTTAGTTTCCATTCCCCCATCATTTTATTCCCATACCTCCATCATTCAGTTCCTATTCCCCATCAACTGGTTCCCATTCCCCCATCAACTGGTTCCCATTCCCCCATCAATTGGTTTCCATTCCCCATCAATTGGTTTCCATTCCCCCATCAATTGGTTTCCATGCCCTCATCACTTTATTCCCATACCTCCATCATTTAGTTCCTATTCCCCATCAACTGGTTCCCATTCCCCCATCAATTGGTTTCCATTCCCCCATCAATTGGTTTCCATGCCCTCATCACTTTATTCCCATACCTCCATCATTTAGTTCCTATTCCCCATCAACTGGTTCCCATTCCCCCATCAATTGGTTTCCATTCCCCCATCATTTAGTTCCCATTCCCCCATCAATTGATTCACAGTCCTCCATAATATGATTCCCATTCCTCCATTATATTTTTTTCCTACACTCCCATCATTTACTTCCCATAACCCTATGATTTGGTTCCTATATCCCCATAACTTGGTTACTGTACCCCTATAATTTGGTTCCCATCCCCCCCTTCCTATTTGATTCCCATATCCCCATTGCTGGATAGCCCCGGTTCAAAACCCGGCACTGGAGGAAGCAACTCGCTCTGTTATGCTCTTTTGAGTACTTTGGGGGGATTTAAAATGTAACGAATGAAGTTGAAAAATAGTTGTAATATTTCTCTAATAACAAGCAGCTTCCATGAAGGCGCCTGTGGGTGGAGTGCAGTACATCACAATTATTCACGGACTGTAAGCACTGCGTCTAGGTGGATACATGCAAGGAATTAATTATGACTCATGTTTTTTAATACATGGGGTTTGTCCATCCACATGAGTCATATGAAGAATTTCTCAGAAGTGCTGTAGTTTATTTCTTTATTTTTACCCTTTTCTCCCATGTCAGTGCTGCTTATCTCCTGCAGTTTCTTTTAGCCACTTCCTGTCTTTATGCATTGACTGCACGTTGTTGCTCTGGGCCAGCTTCCTGATGGTGGACCATGCTTGGGCAATGTGTGTCGCTATCAGTGGAGCATATCATGCGGTGACAACGCAGAAGAACAATTGGGAAACAGGGACAGAGCGTTGTCACCCTATAACAGGAAGTGCCTGAACAAGGACAGAGCGTTGTCACCCTATAACAGGAAGTGCCTGAACGAAAACCTCTATGGCAGGATCACCAGGGATTATTTTATTGAAAGTTGCAGATTTAAAAAGATCAAAATGGCTTTGAAATTACATTAAAATGTTAAAGCTCTACAGTATTGTATATAGATATAAACTAGACTTGTGCGCCGTCAAAAAATGTGTTCCGTTTCGATTCGTTCCGTTTCGTAATATCCATTATTTCGTATTTCGTAATTCGTATCCGAAACTCAATTCGGATTCAGTTTCGGCACATTTTCGTAACTTTACAAACATTCGTTATGATGAAGTTAAAAAGCAAAAATACCTTTGTTAATATTGGAGTCGATGTTGTAGGTTTTTTTTTATCCGAAATACGAATTCCGTTAACTGATTCCGGATCCGAATTTCGTATTTCGGACTTAAAAAAAAAACTACCATCAACTCCAATATTAACAAAGGTATTTTTGCTTTTTAACTTCAATATAACGAATGTTCGTAACGGAACGAAAATACGTCAACGGAATTTCGTATTTCCTGCCTGTGTATTGTAATGCGACTCTCAGCAGCAGCGGATCCGGATCTCGGATTAAAAAAAAAATCTTGTCATGTTGTTCAATCTCATTTACAGGGGTAATATTAGTTCCCGTTTCAAAGAAATTCGGATCCGAAATTCGTTAACGGAATTTCGTATTTCGGATATAAATTCGGAAACTGCAATTCGGATTTCGTATGCTTACGAATCTACGAATTTCAGGAAAATTCGTACGAATTTCGATTCGTAACGAAACGAATCGCACATGTCTAATATAAACCACATCATACACCATTCAATGTCTCAACCGCTCCAAAGGCGAAAGAGTCAGGGGTGTATCCCTGAGTGCAGAGACACCAAAGTACTTCTATCCAATATTGAAACCAAATTTGGATACAATGTAACTCTGTGACTGTCACTACTACTACTACTGGGATATTATAACAATGTATCATTATGATGTCCAAACTTCATTATGAATACAACAATATATTTTATATATAAGCATTGAAATCATTAAAAAGAGTTTCATCTTCATAACCTCAATCTATGACTATGAATAGGTGCTGACACTGTCCTTCCTTCTGGAGGGGGGCAACTTGTGCCCTCCATGGTCCCTGTGTGTGTTGTAAAGTAGTCACCGCTCCAAGCTCCGCTCCCGGGATGGACTGCAATCTCATGTTTAGTTTACTAATTTGTATTGAGATCGTAGTCCATCCCGGGAGCGATCAGGGAGCGGTGACTACTCTACAACACACACAGGGACCATGGGGAACAGACGTAGCCCCCCCTCCAGAAGGAAGGACAGTGTCAGAGATGATTGGAGGATCTACAGCCGAGTGATACACAAATAAGATACATTGTTGCTCGGAGTTCGGGGACCCGGAGGGATTTTTAGGATACAACTCCGGAGTTCCGTGTTACATTCTACATGGTTGTATCGAAGCCGTCATCATAAATCGTATAAAGTAAAGAAAACGTCTTACGTTCTGCGTTTGCCGCTGTCACAAGGTAACAAATCAGCGCCGAGACGACACAAAACCTCCAGGAGGACATTGTCTCCGCAGCTCTGAACTCCTTCCCTCGCCTCGTCCTCCTGGATAACGTTTATGAATCGGATTCTATCAGAAATTACTGATTAACCGTCTCTGATAGCGAGGCATCGATCCGTCCTCCGGAACGATCCCGGCGAGGGAGGACTCTACAAGGAAACTGCAAGAAAATCTGTAAATTCATTGATGTGACAACACAGAGAGCTTGATTTGGGGGCAAATCAGTTCTAAACACTTCAAGTAGATGTAAACACTAACTGGATGACATCTTGTTTTCCTGCGCTCCGTGTGTTACAATCAGTTGCCATTTTATTAAAGGAGAACTATGAGGGGGGAGGGGTGCTTTTCACTCACCTCATAGTTCTAGCCGACCTGTGGCAATGAGACTGTCACAGGTCGGCTCAGTAGATCGGGAGGTGAGGGAACACATACCGGCGTTCGCTCACCTCTCGCTCCTGTCACGGCTCTCTGCCGTGACAGGGGAGGGGCTGGATTCCCCCCTCCCCGCTCCGATCTGCCAGCGCTGACTGGCGGAACGGACGGGGGAGGGGGCGTGTACAGCTAGCTCTGCCTCTAGATAGGCAGAGCCAGCTGTCACTCACGCAGCTGGGCGGATCCCGACGTCCATGTCGGGATGCGCTACGGCTACGGCGTCTCAGTATACCGCGAGCTGTAGCTTGCGGTATACTGAGCTTAGGGTAACGGGAGGACGCTAGTTTGTGTCCTCCCGTTACCCTAAGGAGAACTATGGGGAAAAACACTGACCCCATAGTTCTCCTTTAAATAAAATTATTGTTTTCTTTTATTTACTCTTTTGTATCATCTCAGTGCAGCTGCTTTCTTGCAGCCTCTATGCAGCCACTTCCTGTGTATGGTTGCATGGCATTTCTGAGGGTGGGTTTCCTGACGACAGAGGACCATGTCTGTGTGTTGGGATGGTCACTTATAGACTCCATCGGAAGAACATGTGACAGGCATACAGCCCATGTGATAACATATAGGAATGCAACTGGGAGACAGGGAAAGAGTGTTGTCACTATATACAGGAAGTGCCTGAACAAGGGCCTCTATGGCAGGATCACCGGGGATCGTCTTAATTGGAGCAGCTAACCGAAATGACATTAACATGTTGAAGTTGATATGTGATTTTGCTGATTGGGTTTACTTCTACTTTAAGGATCCAACGTTTGATATACACAGCCTGGCCAAAAATAAGTCACCACCTAAGCAAATAGATAGGTCTTCCATTGGATAAGTGTTATGATCTGGGGTTGCTTCAGTTGGTCAGGTCTAGGTTCAGCAACGTTATGTGCCCAGAAAATTAGGTCAGCTGCCGACCAGAATATACTGAATGACCAGGTTCTTCCATCAATGGATTTCTACTTCCCTGATGACACATTGGGCATATTCCGAGATGACAATGCCGGGATTCCTCGGGCTCAGGTTGTGAAAGAGCGGGTTTAGGGGGCATGAGGCATCATTGAAGAGGTACCGCACGTCACTGCAATCCATGTGTGGCAATTTGTGACGTGCGGTACCTCTTGTTCCGGGTGAGACATTCCCCAGCACGTCCCGCCCCCGCCCACCGAAGCCACTTCCCCGCCCGCCAAAGCCATGCCCCTGCCGACTGAAGCCCCACCCCGTCTGACGAAGCTCTGCCCCCGCCGGACGAAGCAGGGCTCCGTCCATGACAGGTTACACAGCTGTGTAACCGGTTAGATGCCGATCTGCTTGGAGAAAAAGCTGTCAGCTTCAGACTTGAAGCTGACAGGTTTTTCCTCCATAATTCTAGGTGAGGCTCCGCCCCACCGGCCTCCCCCTGACCGCACGTCCCTGATGGATTGGCCACCACAGAGTCCAGACCTTAACCCCATTGAGAATCTTTGGGATGTGCTGGAGAAGACTTTACGCAGAGCTCTGACTCTCCCATCATCACTACAAGATCTTGGTGACAAATGAATGTAATTCCGGATGGAAATAAATGTTGTTACATTGTATAAAATTATTGAAAGTCCTCCTGACTGCAGCAGACTGATCACTGAGGGCTTGTTCACACCGAAAGCGTGCGCGTTCCAGAGCGGTAGCTGCTGGAACGCACCGCGATCGCTGAGAAACTTCCCCCTGCGTTTTGGGGCGGGAGGGGGCATGGCGGTGCATTGAATTCAATGGCACCGCTTCCACGCCCCCAGCAGTGCGATCGGACGCCTGGCAAAACTTTGCCAGCATTCCGTTCCACTGCAAACGCAAAAAATAAGGCTTGCATTGAATTCAATGCACCGCCACGTCCCCTCCCGCCCCAAACGCAAGGGGAAGTTTCTCAGCAACCGCGGTGCGTTCCAGCAGCTACCGCTCTGGAACGCAGACGCTTTCGGTGTGAACAAGGCCTGAGGGAGAGGAAGACTGAGGAAATGCTTCCCCCTGCCTGCAGCAGTCTAACCACTAGGAGGGGAGACTGAGGAAATGCTTCCTCCTGCCTGCAGTAGACTCATGACATCATCTCAGCCTAGGTAAAGTCAATGACTGGATGTCAAGGACGGCTTCTTCATGATAAGAGGTGGCCCTTTTCTGATGATTGAACCTGTCGCTGTGCGTTGTGACCTGTCCGGAATTTGTTCATGTAATGACAGGTCCACTTTCAGCACAGAGGTGCGATTGGATGACCGGAGTGAATTCTGCCCCCATTCCGTCCGCTATCAATAAACAGTAGATGAAAGTCTCCTGACTTGGCGAAAACAAATGGTCCTGTTTATGGCGTCTGGTATCTCTGAGGACTGCGGCTTCCTTTATTACAGTATACGATGTTCTGTGTAATCTCCGGGGGTTATATCGCACACAGAAGGTATCATGTAGTAGCGATATATTCAGTAGAATCCCAGATTACAGGATTTCCTATCTCCCGGGACTTTGTCCTTTATCTCTGTTTCTGGACCTTTGTCCGGACACAATCTGCAATATTTTCTTCTTCCTTGTTCTGTTTTATTGTATTTTCTTCCAGACCTGAATCCGTGGTGTGCGCGCCATGTCAGCAACTGGTCCCCCGCGCGGCACGTCAGCGACTGGCCCCCCGCGCGGCACGTCAGCGACT
>NW_017308433.1:80435-81869 GCF_000935625.1 Nanorana parkeri | reverse complement strand
CATCAATGGAGAATGGCAACCAGATGGCAGGGCGGCGGGGTTAGTTTCATTTTTTTTTACTGTTTCTTTGGTTTTTTTTTTACTTTTGTATCACTTTTTATTTAATGATTTCTTATTTTTTTAATTTTTATTTAATTATTTTTTCATCAATTTATTTTTTATTTATCTTATTTACTTTTTTTTATATTTTTTTTATCGTATTGTTTATTTTTTATCATTATTTTCTTATTTTTTAATAAATTGTTTCTTATTATTTTTGACTTTTTAATCACTTTTTAATTTTTGTATTTAATTATTTCATATTATTTTTTAAAATCTTTAATTTATTTCAATTTTTTTTATTTATCAATTCAATTTTTTTTTCCACCTAACTTTATTGCTATCACACAGAAGAAAACAATCCCCTGTGTGATAGCAATTGGAGGATTACAGGTTCTCTTCTCCACCCTGTCCTGCCGAAGCCCCGCCCCCAGCTCGGTAACCAAGCTGTGTGGGGAGGAGGAAGGGACGAGCCTCCCTGTCCCTCACTTGCTCGTCACTGCTGAGGCGTTGAGATCGATGTCCTCACTCTTTTTCTTTTTTTTTTTGATTGGACAGCTTGGAGCAATGGCGCTTTGCCATTGGTCCAAGCCATCCACAGAGCTCACGCCTCTAACACAGAGTAGAGGCTGCGACAGCTTTTGCCTCACCAAGTTAGGTTACACAAGCAGTGGGGATGCCAGCTCCATAGCCAATCAGGCTGCCTGGCTTCCTGATTGGTCGGGAGGCTGGCCAATCAGGAAGCTGGGCGCTGTGTAATGACGCGGCGCCAACTTTCTGATTGGCTGGGAAGCCGGCTTCATGCTCCCTCATTATGAGGTGACGAGGGAGCATGGAGCCGGCTTCCTGGCCAATCAGGAAGCCGGGCGCTGCGTCATTACACGTCGCCTGGCTTCCTGATTGGCCAGAAAGCTAGTGACGAGAAGCATGGAGACGGCTAACCGGGAAGCCGGGTGGTGAGTCTTTACACGCCGCCTGGCTTCCTTAATGGGACTTTCGGTATAGGTATTTGGTATCGGCGAGTAGCGGAAAAAATATTGGTACTCCTACTCGATACCGAAATACTGGTATCGGCGCATCCCTAATAAGAAGTGCATGAACTCTTCTGTTTCATTTATGTTGAGCAGGAATAAAGACTGTCCTGTTTATGTTCAAGTCAGCTTCAAGACTGGTCCTTAAAGGAGAAGTATGGGGGGTGAGTGTTTTTCCCCATAGTTCTCCTAAGTGTCACTGGAGGACATATACCGTGTTTCCCCGAAAATAAGACACTAGGTCTTATTTTCGGGGGATGTCTTACCTGGCTGGGGGAGGACTGGACGTCCCAGAAGGCGGCGTGCTGTTGCCGGTCCCGGTGTGATGTTATGCCGGTTCCATCGGGAGCTGCGCCGGCGGGAG
>NW_017308433.1:78024-79405 GCF_000935625.1 Nanorana parkeri | reverse complement strand
GCCGGCGGGAGTGTGGGCGGGGTGGGAACTGCGGCCGGCGTGTGGGCGGGGCGGGAGCTGCGGCCGGCTGGTGTGTGGGCGGGCGTGTGGGCGGGGCGGAAGCTGCGGACGGTCTTTACACAGTTTATGTGCAGCTACCCCGAAAGTAAGACCTAGCGGATTTCTGCATTATACACGTAAGACCTACCACCAAACTAGGTCTTATTTTCGGGGTAGGTCTTATATTACAGAAATCACTGAAGATAGCGCTAGGTCTTACTATCGGGGTAGGTCTTACTATCGGGGAAATACGGTACTAGCCTCCTCCCGTCACACAAAACTTGAGACCGCGGCAGCCGGGACAGATCCCAACAATACTGTCAAGATCCACCCAGCTGCATGATTGACAGCCGGCTCTGCCTATCTTAATATCACTCTGCGTATGAGATCTTTATTTATTACCGGGGAATAGAGCAGAAGAGACGGAAACAATGAATCAGAAGAGGAGACAACGTACAGAGAAAAGGACACAACTCCGAGGAAACGCTACAAAGACAGAGGTATATAAAGTGCTACAAGAAGAGAACGCAGGAACAGAGGAAGCATCGGGAAAGGGGAATGCGTAGTGTTGCCGCTTTTCAAGAAATGATTCTTTGTAACATTCTCTGCGGCGTCTCTGATTTTTTGCGTCACCGGTTACACATATGAGACTTCACCTTCATATTTTGTAATCCCACATTCCAGTGACGGTTATTAAAGTGGACCTGTCATTAAGTCTAAAATCTTCATGAGTACATACGTGACATAGACAGGGGCTGGAGGAATAGTCTGCAGGAGTCTGAGCGTTGCACCCTATGTCTGCTGATGGCGTATCCAATGCAAAAAAAACACAACACATGCAGGTTTTTATCTTTCATTATTTTTTCTGCATTTATGAGTATTTTTAAGTGAACTCTGCCTCTGAAATCTCTCTTTTTCATGACGTGTTTGGTATCTGTTCAGATTCTGCCGCAAAATCCATTCAGTTGTCTGCGATGACTTTGTGTTATCACATGAACTTTACAATGAGATCCGTTCTCTTCCTCCTTCTAATCTCAGATATACATTCCCGGAAGTGTAAAGAATGAGCGGCGATTGTGAAATATAATCATCTCCCCGCGTGACAGCGACCGGCCCACGCCGCTCATAAAATACAACGAGATTAACGAGTCCGGATCAACAGAAATATCTCCACCATTGCTCTGTCCCCCCGTCCTGGTACGCAGTGTATACAATGTATATATAACATGTACTCAGCATTCTCCATCCACATCACCTACACCAGAGGAGCTTACACTCTAATGTCCCCTCCCCCACAGTAACATCAGTCTCTGTACAGAGGAGCTTACACTCTAATGCCCCC
>NW_017308433.1:69656-75818 GCF_000935625.1 Nanorana parkeri | reverse complement strand
GTCGCGCGTCGCTCGTCGCGGTCGCAAGTCGCTTCTACCGGACCCTTTTTCCGGCGGATTTTGCGCGATTTTACTTTTTTTCTATGGAGCCCGACGGGGAAGGTCGCGCTACCGTCGCTGGATCGTCGCTGGAACGTCGCCCCGAAAGTCGCGCTATCCCGGCCGTGCGGATCCGCTGCAAAAGGTATGTCGCTATATGTGAACGGGGCCTTAGGAAGCAGGGGTAAGCAGTCTCGGCATTCCATCTGTTGTGGAACTACAAGTCCCATGAGGCAATGCAAGGTTCTGACAGTCATGAGGCAGAGGCATGATGGCATTTCTAGTTTTGGCCACAGCTGGTGTGCCAATGTCATACATAGAGCAGGGGTGGGTGACCCCGGGTTAACCCTCACCCTAAGCCATGCCATAAAACACTTTGGATAGTTAAATAGAACATTTCATGGATATCTGTACATCAGACCAAGCAGGGGGTCAGCTGAGGAGGAGAGGTTGAAGAGAAGGAGAGAGGGGCAGAGGGTTTGTAGAGAAGGAGAGAGGGGCAGAGGGTTTGTAGAGAAGGAGAGAGGGGCAGAGGGTTTGTAGAGAAGGAGAGAGGGGCAGAGGGTTTGTAGAGAAGGAGAGAGGGGCAGAGGGTTTGTAGAGAAGGAGAGAGGGGCAGAGGGTTTGTAGAGAAGGAGAGAGGGGCAGAGGGTTTGGACAGAAGGAGAGGGGGGCAGAGGGTTTGTACAGAAGGAGAGAGGGGCAGAGGGTTTGGTTTGGTGGGACAGTTGGGGGGATATGGTGTCAGTTAGCACAAGGTCATGTGACCTGATGATAAGGTCACAGCGGTTAAGCCTGGCCGAGGTCACCAGCGTCCACATCAGAGGAGCACAGAGGTGAAGATCCCCCGTACGGCTGAGGACAGGAGACCACCAACTACGAAAGTGGAAGCAGACGGCTCATCAGAACAATGCGACTCCAATCCGACTCCTAGCGCCGAGCCCAGCACCGAGGGCCCCGAGAGAGTTGAATTCATTGTACGAAGGGCCACACCAAGCGACTGCCGTGATCTCCTGCGACTCATTAAGGTAATACTGCGGACTCATGGACAAAGCAGGCAGTAGAGGTGTTGGCGGATGATCACGGGGCGCCATGTTGTTTCTTGCCAACGTGTCCCCACATTATGGATGTTGAAGAATTGACGTCTTCTTCAGAACAAACCCTCACTGAGCTCCGCAGATGAAGGGACTGTGGAGTGATTCACTCCCAAAGATTACAGAGGAGACACTACACTTCACTAGGCACCTGCTTATCGTTCTTCCATTAGAAGGCCGGCACCATGTTTCTGTATCTGAGCATATGAGGGGGCTGTGACTTCTCTCTGTCTATTGTAAACTTTAAAGGTTTAAGCCCAACTCCGGCTTTTTTTTTTTAATGCCCCTCCTGGAGGTTTTAAAAAGAAATGCAGCTCTGGCAACAATACTCACCTGCAGTACCTCTCCTGAGCCACACGATGTCCTCAGTCTGCTGGGTTGAATTGCACCCTGTATCACTCAACCTGGAAGTCTAAAGAAAGACTGTGAGCTCAGGGGGTCATGGCCCCGCCCCTTGGGGGCTCCGCACTTATATCAGTACAGCGTGACGAAGACCGAGGACTTGTCATGTGATTAGCCGGAAGACGTCTGAGACAGGTAAGTTAGAAAACAAAAAGGAAAGCATGGTGCTGGGGGGTATGGAGGAGGAAGGGGGTCCTCCGGGGGGAGGTATGGAGGAGGAAATAGAATTGACGTCTTCTTCAGAACAAACCCTCACTGAGCTCCGCAGATGAAGGGACTGTGGAGTGATTCACTCCCAAAGATTACAGAGGAGACACTACACTTCACTAGGCACCTGCTTATCGTTCTTCCATTAGAAGGCCGGCACCATGTTTCTGTATCTGAGCATATGAGGGGGCTGTGACTTCTCTCTGTCTATTGTAAACTTTAAAGGTTTAAGCCCAACTCCGGCTTTTTTTTTTTAATGCCCCTCCTGGAGGTTTTAAAAAGAAATGCAGCTCTGGCAACAATACTCACCTGCAGTACCTCTCCTGAGCCACACGATGTCCTCAGTCTGCTGGGTTGAATTGCACCCTGTATCACTCAACCTGGAAGTCTAAAGAAAGACTGTGAGCTCAGGGGGTCATGGCCCCGCCCCTTGGGGGCTCCGCACTTATATCAGTACAGCGTGACGAAGACCGAGGACTTGTCATGTGATTAGCCGGAAGACGTCTGAGACAGGTAAGTTAGAAAACAAAAAGGAAAGCATGGTGCTGGGGGGTATGGAGGAGGAAGGGAGTCCTCAGAAGGGGAGATATGGAGGAGGAAGGGGGTCCTCGGGGGGGGGAGATATGGAGGAGGAAAGGGGTCCTGGAGGGGGGCTGCTGGAACAAGACTTCCCATCGTGTGTCACATGATTACAATGTCATTCATCTTTCCAGGAACTGGCCGCCTACGAAGACATGTTGGATGCTGTGCAACTAACGGAGGAAGGTGAGGCAATGGATTGGGACACGAGCAGGGGGACAGGCGGCTCCATATCGGTGATCAATAATTTCCCCAATGTTTACATTGTCTATTCCCCTTGTCTCAGATTTGTTGGAGGATGGGTTTGGCGAGCGCCCCTTCTATTCCTGTCTGATGGCAGAACTGACACCGGAGAGCCACAGTAAGTTTCTGTCTAATTCCGGAGGATCTTCTGTACATTGGGCCAGTGCCGGGGCTCCGGTTCCAGTGCCGGGGCTCCGGTTCCAGTGCCGGGGCTCCGGTTCCAGTGCCGGGGCTCCGGTTCCAGTGTCGGTATTCCAGTGCCGGGGCTCCAGTTCCAGTGCCGGGGCTCCAGTTCCAGTGTCGGGGCTCCGGTTCCAGTGCCGGGTCAGCTCTGTACATCACAATCATTTATCAAACTTTACTGAACATTCTTACCTGCTTCTGGTCTGTACATAGCGAGATAGGTCATAACAGTGCACACCCCTCTATACATAACCCCAAGGGTGCACCTCTACAGGGAGGCCGGGGGTCACATAGGGGTGTGCACCTCTACAGGGAGGCCGGGGGTCACATAGGGGTGTACACCTCTACAGGGAGGCCGGGGGTACATAGGAGTGTACACCTCTACAGGGAGGCCGGGGGTCACATACATAGGGGTGTGCACCTCTACAGGGAGGCTGGGGGTTTAACTTTACTGAACATTCTTACCTGCTTCTGGTCTGTACATAGCGAGATAGGTCATAACAGTGCACACCCCTCTATACATAACCCCAAGGGTGCACCTCTACAGGGAGGCCGGGGGTACATAGGGGTGTACACCTCTACAGGGAGGCCGGGGGTTACATACATAGGGGAGTGCACCTCTACAGGGAGGCCGGGGGTCACATACATAGGGGTGTGCACCTCTACAGGGAGGCCGGGGGGTACATAGGGGTGTGCACCTCTACAGGGAGGCTGGGGGTCACATAGGGGTGTGCACCTCTACAGGGAGGCTGGGGGTCACATAGGGGTGTGCACCTCTACAGGGGGGCCGGGGGTACATAGGGGTGTACACCTCTACAGGGAGGCCGGGGGTTACATACATAGGGGTGTACACCTCTACAGGGAGGCCGGGGGTCACATACATAGGGGTGTGCACCTCTACAGGGAGGCCGGGGGTCACATAGGGGTGTGCACCTCTACAGGGAGGCCGGGGGTACATAGGGGTGTGCACCTCTCTGTACCCCGGACTGGTCCATGTCTTATAATTCCAGGGGGAGGGGAGAAGATCGGATTCGCCATGTATTATTTCACATATGATCCCTGGGAGGGGAGGAGCCTGTATCTGGAAGATTTCTTCGTCATGGAGCCTTATCGGGGTGAGAAGGATTCCTTTCTATCATGAGACTTCCGCAGTTATCAGATTGAACTTCACTGACCGTCTCTCTTCTCTCAGGCCGGGGGGTCGGGTCCGAAATACTGAAGAGAATAAGCCAGGTGAGACAACATTGTATACTGATTGCCTATCCTGGCTTTCTGTTCACCAAGCCCCGCCCCTGAGGAGCCATCATGTCTATATTCAATACATTGATAAATGGCTCTATATTTAGGATGTATCCGGTCTATAAATGGCGGCTCTGGATGGACAGTTGGATAAATTTGGACAGTTGGATGAATGGCGGCTCTGGGTGGACAGTTGGATGAATGGTGGCTCTGGATGGACAGTTGGATGAATGGCGGCTCTGGATGGACAGTTGGATGAATGGCGGCTCTGGGTGGACAGTTGGATGAATGGCACACGTCTTGTATTCTTCCTCCAGGAAGCCATCTCGTCCCGCTGTCGCTCTTTGTACTTCATCGCTCTGCACTGGAACGAGCCGTCCATCGAATACTATAAAAGACGAGGAGCAGCCGACCTGACCGATACGGAAGGATGGCATCTCTTTCAGTTCTCCGAAGGTGACATGAAACGCATGGCCTCAGGGCCCCCCCCGGAGTCACGCAGGGGCCCGATGTCCCACAGAACTATGAAGCGGTGTAGAAAGAGTCAGTGTCCAGAATAACACACAGTGTAATGTTTAGTAGAAGAAGGAAATAAAATGTCAGCTGTGAGCTCCAGGACCAGTCTGAGAACACCGACTCTTCCATCCTCAGTACTGCAGACACACCCGGCGAGGGGGACTCTCCCTCCCCCAGTCTGAGCTCGGCTGCACGGGGGCTGTAGAAGGGTCATACCGGCGCACACTTATACCGTGAGCCTTTAATGCATTAATGTGTCTTTTATGTCTGCTCGGAGTTCAGATTTAAATACTATGTAGCCAGGGCCGCCATCAGGGGGGATATGGCCGATACTCATGTAAGGGGCCCAGGCAGCCTGGGGGGCCCGCCCGGGAGCCTTTCGTGAGTATCGGTCGACGGTGACAGGTGAGGAGGGGGCCGAGCCCCATCACACCCGCTGCTCTTCTGATCTCGGACTGTCCGGAAGCGACATCGCGTCACTTCCAGCCAGTCCGGCGGCAGAGGAGGCCAGGCGTACAGGCACCAGGAGCAGCTAAGAGGAGCTGGGAGGGAGGGAGATGCATCCCTGACCAGCCCACCTGAGGCCCTGCAGAGCCCACCATAGAGAGTATCAAATGGGCTGTGCAGCATCTATGGTGGGCTCTGCAGGGTCACTCTCAGGTAGGTGTGGGTTCTCAGGTGGGTCCTGCATCCAGCACGTCAGGGGGGCCCCCGGCCTAAAGTCGAGACTACAAATCCCATGATGCATCTCTCTCTCTCTCTCTCCGGGAGTCACGTCTGTGAGAATCTTGCAATGCCTGGTGGGATTTGTAGTTCCACCGCAGATAGAGGGGCGGAGTTTGGCTACCCCTGCTGCAAACTGTAGCGCTGGTCTAGCCGGATAGACGAATCGGCTGCAGATGTGATGCTGGGGATCAGAGGGCGGAAAGAAAATGGGATTTTTGTACTTGGCATAAAATCTAATTCTTGGGAGGTCATTGCGGGACACAGGAATTCAGAGACTGTCGGGTTATACCGTCACCTACAGTAGGATTTGGACGTGGGCAAAAAAAAAAAGTGACCAGCTTGGTATGTCGTCTCCTACTGTCAGCATGCCTCAGTTTTGGTTAAAAAGCAGTACCCAGGGCATGACCATAGTCAGGGGTTGGGCCTGTGTGCTCCTCAAACAAGTCCAAGAAATGGATTTAACATTTAGTACAAATATTTTCTTTCACAGTGTCAAGAAGCCGGTCGAAGAGCTCTCGATGGTAGTGTTGCGCATGGTTTGACCCATGGAGTCAGGCCTGGGTATGCGCCTCTGCATCGATGCGCAAACTGCGTCTCCCTGATGACCGGCGCTGGATGACCGTCGGCTTTCTGCTATCAGGACTCCAGCACATTGTTCCTGCGACCCGGCTATCCCGACCCTCCTGCTGTTCTCCTGCACCCTGACCTCGCATTGTTCCCGACACCTCTTCTGCCGGCCGTTCCTGCAGCACGCGGTCCTCCTGGTTTAGGCCTCGGCCCCGCCCCCCCACTACGAATTCATCTGCTGCCTGGTACTGCCTCGCCGCCGGAGTCCTGCTCGGCCCGCTTCTGACCTTGCTGCCATCGGACCTGCATCCCAGACGTGCATCCCCCTGCCTCGTCTGCTGCACTACATTGGTGATTGTTCAGGTCT
>NW_017308433.1:61705-69593 GCF_000935625.1 Nanorana parkeri | reverse complement strand
GTCGCTTGTGGCTCCGAAAAGGTACGCGACACCGCAGGAATTTGGAGACCGTTTGGAAATCCAAAAACAGTCTCACTGCGGGGGTGGGGAGCAGCTCACATAACCCCCCAACAAAACTGGGGATCACCTGCAGCTCAAAGAGCCACCTGAAGGACCTTATACCCTAAACTTGCATCAGATGAGAGCTGAACATGGAGCGCTCACAGATCTAGTGGAGCGCACCGTGACAGGAAAGCGTGGCCCCCGGTCCTTAAAGGAGAACTATGGGGTCAGGGTTTTTCCCCATAGTTCTCCTCAGGGTCACGGGAGGACACAAACTAGCGTCCTCCCGTCACCCTAAGCTCAGTATACTGAGACCGCCGACATTACTGTCCAGATCCACCCAGCTGCGTGATTGACAGCCGGCTCTGCCTATCAAGAGGCCCCTATCCCCCCAAGACCTGGGCTTCAACAGGCAAGTCCAATGATTGTGAACGAGGGGGGTAAACCGGAACTTGGGACCGAAGATCGAGCTAACAGAGCCTATGGAGCGTCTGCCAGGTCAGGTGATCAGGTCGGAGTATCACATTAGTCTGGACGTATGAGGATCACTGGAATGCCCTTCATCCTGGAGGAGCAAAGGAGGTTCTTAGGGAAGTCTACGTTAGATGGAACTGATCCCATGGAGCCCCTGGAGCATCCATTGCTTCTGCCGGAGGATCTCTGCACCTGGAGACAATCCTGTTCAGTATGTAGTTGAACTTGGAGGTCAGGAGGTCTACACGCAGCTCCCCCCACCGGTAACACAGGTCCATGAACACCTCTGGGTGAAGGGAACATTCCTCAGGTTCCAGGAGCTGCTGCCTAAGGGAATCTGCCTGCCAACCCTAAACATCGGAAGTCTACAACATGGAGTTCTTCCGAGGACAGAATTCTTTCTACCCGTCTGACAGGCAAGACTTCTGGTCCCTCTCTGGTGGTTTCTGCATGCCATTGATGTGGCATTGTCTGACTGAATCCTGATCCATGACCCCTCCCCCTCAGTCAGGGGGTCCGGTTCACAGAGGCAACCAAATGGCCTGAAGCTCCAGAATGTTGATCGGGGTCCTCCTATGTCCCTTGCAAGGACAAGGCTGCCGTTGGTCATTAGGCTCTTCTAGTACGTTGGACGGAAGGACGGACTTCCACAACTCCAGTGCTGCATTCCTGAGCCGCCATGCCGGGGACAACCTGGGCTTCACTGTCAGAGAAAAGGCATCTATCCTCCTGGAGCACGAGCGAAAAAACTGAGGCATGCTGGGAGTCGGAGGAATGATACCGGGCTGGTCACTTTTTATTTTGTTTGCCAGTGTCCAAATCCTCCTGTAGGCGGCAGTATAACCCGACAGTCTTTGAAATCTTCATTCGGTCTCTCCCTACGCCCAGTACAAGTTCATAATTACAGTGTAAACGTATCATGGATCCCGGGAGAGCTCTAACGTGACACCACAAACCGTTAGCAGGATAATATCTCCCAGCAAAGAACTGGCTGCACGTCGGTGACCTCAGCATTTCAATAGAACTTTATTGTCCTGGAAAACATGCACAAAAGAGGCCCCAGAGTCTGGGAACCTCCGCACGCTGACACATTTCACCAGAAAACAATGTCTGTTAAGCCGCGTCAGAGTGGGGAGGTTCCCAGTAGACTTGTGCGCCGTCAGAAAATGTGTTTAGTTTCGGAATATCCGTTATTTTTCGTATTTCGTGTCTGAAACTCAATTCGGATTCGTACGAAATACGGATTTTCGTTAGTTTCGTCACATTTTCGTAACTTTACGAACATTCGTTATGATGAAGTTAAAAAGCAAAAATACCTTTGTTAATATTGGAGTCGATGGTAGTTGTTTTTTTTATCCGAAATATCCTGAAATTCGTAGATTCGGAAGCATCCGAAATCCGAATTATGAAATTCCGTTAACGGATTTCGGATCCGAATTTCGTATAAAAAAAAAACAACCTACCATCAACTCCAATATATTAACAAAAGGTATTTTTGCTTTTTAACTTCATCATAACGAATGTCCGTAACGGAACGAAAATACGTCAACGGAATTTCGTATTTCCTGCCTGTGTATTGTAATGCGACTCTCAGCAGCAGCGGATCCGAATTTCGTATTAAAAAAAAAAATCTTGTCATGTTGTTCAACCTCTGTGACGACTTTCGGATCCGAAATTCGTTAACGGAATTTCGGATATAATTCGTAAACTGCAATTCAGATGCTTCCGAATTTCAGGAGATTGGTACGAATTTCGATTCGTAACGAAATCGCACATGTCTAGTTCCCGGACAGGTCTTCTTTGTGTGTTTTCTGTAACAATCGAGCTCTACTGAAATGCAGGCGTCATCAGTGAGAGGTGCGTTCTCTGTTGCGAGATATATATTAGGGCTGCAGCTAACGATTATTTTAAAAATCGATTAGTTAGCCAATCACGGAGTTCGATTAATCGGATAACAAAAAAAAAAAGGCTTTTGCAGGCCAACTAATCGAAAGTCAACTAATCGATGATGGAAAACGTTTACAAAGTTTTCCATCAATCGATTATAATCGACTTGGTCGATTAGTTGTTGCAACCCTAATATATATGGGGAGCGTGGAGGAGAAAATCTAATGGGCCTGTGAGCCTCTTCATTACTTCTCCAGCAGGACAAGATACCACTTACATGAGAAACAATTTAGCTTTTTATTTTATCAAACATGAGTTAGTAAAGATCCCGGAGAGCTCTGTACATGATGAAGACCCCAGAGAGCTCCGCGCTTGGTGAAGATTTCGGAGCACTCCGCACTTGGTGAAGACCCCGGGGAGCTCCGCACTTGGTGAAGACCCCACAGAGCTCCATATTTGGTGAAGACTCCGGAGAGGTCTGTACTTGGTGAAGGCCCCGGAGAGGTCTGTACTTGGTGAAGGCCCCGGAGAGGTTAATACTTGGTGAAGACTCGAGAGGTCCGTACTTGAAGACCACGGAGAGCTCTGTACTTGAAGACCCCGGAGAGGTCCGTACTTGGTGAAGACCCCGGAGAGCTCTGTACTTGGTGAAGACCACGGGGAGCTCTGTACTTGGTGAAGACCACGGGGAGCTCTGTACTTGGTGAAGACACCGGGGAGCTCTGTACTTGGTGAAGACACCGGGGAGCTCTGTACTTGGTGAAGACACCGGGGAGCTCTGTACTTGGTGAAGACACCGGGGAGCTCTGTACTTGGTGAAGACACCGGGGAGCTCTGTACTTGGTGAAGACACCGGGGAGCTCTGTACTTGGTGAAGACACCGGGGAGCTCTGTACTTGGTGAAGACACCGGGGAGCTCTGTACTTGGTGAAGACACCGGGGAGCTCTGTACTTGGTGAAGACACCGGGGAGCTCTGTACTTGGTGAAGACACCGGGGAGCTCTGTACTTGGTGAAGACACCGGGGAGCTCTGTACTTGGTGAAGACACCGGGGAGCTCTGTACTTGGTGAAGACACCGGGGAGCTCTGTACTTGGTGAAGACACCGGGGAGCTCTGTACTTGGTGAAGACCCCGGGGAGCTCTGTACTTGGTGAAGACCCCGGGGAGCTCTGTACTTGGTGAAGACCCCCGGAGAGCTCCGTACATGGTGAAGACCCCGGGGGGTCCGTACATGGTGAAGACCCCGGGGGGTCCGTACATGGTGAAGACCCCGGGGGGTCCGTACATGGTGAAGACCCCGGGGGGTCCGTACATGGTGAAGACCCCGGGGGGTCCGTACATGGTGAAGACCCCGGGGGGTCCGTACATGGTGAAGACCCCGGGGGGTCCGTACATGGTGAAGACCCCGGGGGGTCCGTACATGGTGAAGACCCCGGGGGGTCCGTACATGGTGAAGACCCCGGGGAGCTCCGTACATGGTGAAGACCCCGGGGAGCTCCGTACATGGTGAAGACCCCGGGGAGCTCCGTACATGGTGAAGACCCCGGGAGCTCCGTACATGGTGAAGACCCCGGGGAGGTCCGTACATGGTGAAGACCCCGGGGAGGTCCGTACATGGTGAAGACCCCGGGGAGGTCCGTACATGGTGAAGACCCCGGGGAGGTCCGTACATGGTGAAGACCCCGGGGAGGTCCGTACATGGTGAAGACCCCGGGGAGGTCCGTACATGGTGAAGACCCCGGGGAGGTCCGTACATGGTGAAGACCCCGGGGACATCCATAATTGGCAGGTTACAAAAAAAATGTTCTGGCAGAAAATGCTGCTTTGCTCTCATATATAAATTATCTACTTTAGTGCGATATTCAGGTTCTGGTGCTGTACATGTCCACATCTTCCGGGTTAGACTGTCCGTGGTCTGTCAGGCCTGGGGGAGGTATAAATACAGATTGCTTCACTGCGGCTGAAAAAAAGAGAGAGAGAACCATTAGCAAGTCATTTCACCCGCTGCACTTCAGTGTTGTGAAGTTTCTGGCAATGTGAACAATGAATAAGCCGACTTCTTATATCTCAGACTTCAGAGACCTCCCCACCGGAAAGGCTTGTTCTTCCCAACCAGAAGACTTTTCAAACCCAATGAAAGTGTCAGCAAATGCCTGGAAAATGTTAAAGAGATGTCAGAAATATTGTCTGTGAAGGTTCTCAGTTATCCAGGTCATGGAAGAGCTCGGAGAAGTCCTCCACATTCATCTGGACTTGTTCTGTATTGTTGAAGATGTTTCGTAGCTTCTCCAAACCAGTTCTTCAACTCTAAAGGTCTGGTTCACACCTGAACGTTTTGTAGCGCGTTCAACGCTCGACGAACGCTCTACAAAACGCTCAAACATCTAAATCCCATTGTATTCAATGGGTCTGGTTCACACCTTGCCGTATTTCCGCCCGTCCGAACGCGATACAAAAAACGGCCTACGCCCAAAGAAGTACATGTACTTCTTTGGGGCGTTTTGGTCTCGCATTTCCATTGGGATACAGCCAAGTAGCCCTCGGAAACGGGCGTTTGTCGCGCGTTTTTTTTACCGCAAATCGCGGTAAAAACGTGCGACGACAAACGCTCATATTCAATACGCCTAGGTGTGAACCCAGCCTTATGAGTGTCTGCAACATATCTCAACCTTTTATATCCACACCGGTAACACGGACACCTTCATTCATTCACCATGGAATGTGCCAAGGCAAATGCTGGTTGTCCAAGAACAGGGACGGGAGGGGTGAGAGTTGTGGAAACCTCTCGTTCTAGCTCCATGAACCCATCCTTGGCGTCAGGAAGTCTACATAGGTGTTACTCTTTCTACTCACACGGCTGAAGGTGTGACTTGCTGTCCAATCACCGGGAGGTAGAGATGGTAAACCGCATTATATGTGGAAGACACATGGAGTTGAAGGCCTCCAGCCCTGTTGAGGGATTGGTTGTTCCGGTATGACGTAGATGGCCTCTATCAAACCCCTGTGAACCAGCTGATCACTCTGTACACATTTCGGACAAAGAGGCCAACTGGGCAGCAAGAGGCATAACATGGGCTATTTACAGAGCCATCCCTGAACAGGAGTGGGGGGCATTGGACAGCATCCGTCTTCCATATATAAACGCCATTATAATATCTCTATCCTGGCGATTTGTCATCTCATGCCTTCCGCCGTGCAGATTGAAGGATTATCACCTATATAGACTTCCCGACACCAAGGATGGGATTATGGAACCAGGACATGGCGGTTACACAACTCTCACACACCGTTCTTGGACAATCACCATCTATATATTCTATAGCGTCCGGATGAAGGCGTCTGTGCCACCCGTGTGGATCTATATTCAGGGGTATGTCCCCGACGCTCATTAGCACTGAAGAAGTGGCTCGGAGAAGCTAGGAAAAGTCTTAAACATTACAATCAGGGGCAGCACAGTTGCGTAGTCGTGAGCACTCTTGCCTTGCAGAACTAGGGGCCCCCGGTTCAAATCCTGATCAGGACACCATATGCAAGGAGCTTGTGTGCGTTTCCTCCGGGTACTCCGGTTTCCTCCCACACTCCAAAAGCAGGGACGTGCGGTCAGGGGAGGGACCTAGTATTATGGAGGAGAAAGCGGCAAGCTTCAATTCCGAAACTGACCACTTTTTCTCCATTCAGAGCGGCATGTAACAGGTTACACAGCAGGGAAATCCCCCCCCCCCACTGCTGTGTAACCTGTCATGGACGGAGCGCTGGATGTTAATTACAGGCAGCGCTGCATCCGGCTTTTGACAGGTAGTTAGGTTACACAGCGACGGGCTTCCCCACTGCTTGTGTAACCTAAATAGTGAGGCCAGAAATGTCACAGCCTCTAATCTGTGTTGGCGTGATCTCTGTGGATGGCTTGGACCAATAGCAAAGCGTCATTGGTCCAAGTTGTCCAATCAAAAAAAAAACAAAAAAACACACTGAGGCCATCAAGCTCGATGCCTCGCCATTGACGAGCAATTGAGGGATAGGGAGGCTCCTCCCTATCTCCTCCTTCACACTAGCATTGGGGGATGGGGTTGGGGGCGGGGCTTCATCGGGCTGGGGGGGGGCAGGTGCTGGGGAATGCCTCACTCAGAACCAAAAGTTACCGCACGTCACTGCTCCAAAGACATGCTGGAAGGTTAACTGGCTCCTGTCTATTGGCCCTGTATGAATGAATGAAATGAATGTATGTATGTATGCGAGATAGGGACCTTACATTGTCAGCTCCCCGAGGGCGGGGACTGATGTGAATGTGCACTGTGTAAATTGTCAGCGCTCTATAAATACCTGTAACAAACAAATAAACACGTCCAGTTGAGTGTAAAACAAAATTCAGCCTCTTTGCTGCACAGAAAAACCTTTATAGAGAACCAGACAATGAATTGTGTGTTCGGACTGATCCTGGGAACGTCCTATTCTGTAATCACTTCCAGTGAATCGCTAAATCGAGAGAAACGCCCAATCACTGGCAGGGAAGCTGGAATCACCCCCCGCACACGGCGAGGGCAATTCTGGTTCCCGTGCACATCAATAAGTAGCAGAAACAGAATCCGGGTATATAAAACACTCACACGTGTCCATAAGATTCCATATTATCCCCGGCACTGAATTACCTGGGGAGACACTTCCAGTGCTGCCATCTGGTGTATTCGGAGGCTGCGCAGGTTCAGGGGAGGTCGGAGGGTCTGTGTGTTCTGTTCCGATTGGTTCCCCGGCTGTACTCTCAGCTCCCGTCTCGCCGGTCTTCTCTTCTGTCTGAGGTTTCTGATCACAGAATATGAAATGAATACTTTATACAAAAAAGGTAAAACTGATCATCAATTCTGCCCAGAAAACAACGCAACAAGGTACCGCTGCTTCCCTGATCCCAGACAGGGAGCCCAAAGCCTTTCTGTGGGTCTGCATTGCAAGGTTACATGATTCTGTGTAACTAGCTAACCCTTCCCTCGTTCTGTAGGGGGCTCGTGGTGGTGGGATCGGGAAGCCCGGCCTGCTCTTTTCATTAAGTGTATGTCAACTTATAAATCAATCGTTCGTTTCGTCTCTCACAATACACCCGGTAACAAATTATATGTTTGCAAAAGTAGTAAAACGCAGAAAAATACCCGCTGGTGATCCTGCCAGTAACCCCTCATGAAGATTCACTTCCTGTTCCTTTCTGACCATCCCAAAACAGCTGCTGACAAGTCTGAAGTCCTCCCATCAGAGCTCGATACAACTTTCACGCTGCAGGGATTGTAGTCCACATACATTATTTCTCTCATTAAGCCCTGATGAAGGGGGTGTGTTTTGGACCCCTGAAACGCGTTGGCTACTCCATTTGAATGTACTCTGACCCTAATGGAATAAAGTTGCAATTTTTTGATGAGAGCTTGGCACCCAGCTTCAACGGCACCCATAGAAGAAGACCTGAGGATACCAGAGTATATATAGCATGCTTCTATACTCCCC
>NW_017308433.1:53772-61684 GCF_000935625.1 Nanorana parkeri | reverse complement strand
CTCTTTGTGTATGGCTGCCTTAACATTCTATTCTCAAACAGAAACTGAAGGTGAATGAGGCGAGATGAAACGTTGAAGTGTTTAAAAAGAATTTAAAAAAAAGCAATTATTATGCCGATCTTTATTAATAAATCCCGAAAAGGAGCAAAAAAATAAATAAATCCCCCAAGTCTATCGCAATGCTTGCTGGTGTCCGAGAACCCGGAGTGCCGGCGCCACCTAGTGGATTCCCCCTAGCGGTTTAAGTGGACCTTCCACCACATTTTATATTACTTCCCTTTTCCTTCCTCCTGACCTTCTCCGCCCCCTGAGATACACGTCACCCGTTCCCAGGATGCTGCAGTCACAGGTGGTGGGATCTCAAGATTTCGCACCCGCATTGCTGACCGCAGCTACGTCCAAGGTGTAAGGCCCCGTTCACATTGAGCGATTTATCGCGCTGTAATTCCCGCGATATCGCTCTCCAATGCTTCTCAATGGGGCAACAGCTACAGCAGGACCCTTTCTGGAGCGGATTTAGCCGCGATTCAAGCATGCTCAATGCAAGCATTTGCGCGACAAACGCGCTATTTGCGAACCGCCCAATGTGAACGGGGCCTTAGTGTGAGATCTTGTGCCGACGTCATCAGCGGGAAGGTTCTAAGAAGCAGTCCTGCCCTCTCTCTCTGGTATTGGAGGATTCCCTCCTGCCCTCTCTCTGGTATTGGAGGATATCGGTCCTGCCCTCTCTCTCTGGTATTGGAGGATATCGTCCTGCCCTCTCTCTCTGGTATTGGAGGATATCGTCCTGCCCTCTCTCTCTGGTATTGGAGGATATCGTCCTGCCCTCTCTCTCTGGTATTGGAGGATATCGTCCCTGCCATCTCTCTGGTATTGGAGGATATCGTCCCTGCCCTCTCTCTGGTATTGGAGGATCTCGTCTCTGCCCTCTCTCTGGTATTGGAGGATCTCGTCCCTGCCCTCTCTCTCTGGTATTGGAGGATCTCGTCCCTGCCCTCTCTCTGGTATTGGAGGTTATCGTACCTGCCCTCTCTCTGGTATTGGAGGTTATCGTACCTGCCCTCTCTCTGGTATTGGAGGTTATCGTACCTGCCCTCTCTCTGGTATTGGAGGTTATCGTACCTGCCCTCTCTCTGGTATTGGAGGTTATCGTACCTGCCCTCTCTCTGGTATTGGAGGTTATCGTACCTGCCCTCTCTCTGGTATTGGAGGTTATCGTATCTGCCCTCTCTCTGGTATTGGAGGATATAATCCCCACCCTGTCTCTGGTATTGGAGGATCTCGTCTCTGCCCTATGTGTGGTATTGGAGGGTATAATCCCCACCCTGTCTCTGGTATTGGAGGATCTCGTCCTACCCTCTCTCTGGTATTGGAGGATCTCGTCTCTGCCCTATGTGTGGTATTGGAGGGTATTGTACTCGCCCTCTGTCTGGAATTGGAGGATATTATCTCTGTCCTCTGCGTGGTATTGCAAAATATCCTTCCCGCCCTCTGTCTGGGTAATTTTATGGCATGTACCTCCTTCTCTTCTGCTGGAGTCGGGCTGCTTTCCACCTTCTGAGGCTTCGCCTGCCATAGGGAGCTCACAGAGTCATACGTCCAATGACTGGCATTATACAACTTTTTACCCGTTACCTGAGACAGGAGAAAACCAAAAGTCAAAACTGAGAATGCTACAAATACATTGGTGATTGTATATTTCATAGTACACAATGCTCCCCATCGGTGGGTGATCCCCGTCTCGTCTTTTACATTTCTCGGACACACAAATGAACAGGATTCTGCGGCGGCACCTTCCTCATCATAGAGAAGAGAGATCAGATAAGGGCTCAGGAGTTACAGCCCTCACTCTTCTGTAAAATGTTAAAGTATACATAAACCCCAAAATACCATAAAAGCTTTACCATGTTATTGTCTTTCTAAACGTAATTTTCAATCATTTTAAATCTGCAACTTTTATTTACATAATCCCCGGTGATCCTGCCAAAAAGGTCCTTGTTTGGGCACTTCCTGTTTTTGGGTAACAATGCTCTGCCTCCCAATTGTTCTCCTGTGTTGTTATCTTGTGGCATACGCCCCTGTGGAGGCTACAAGTGGCCGTTTCAACACACATTAGGCAGGCATGGTCTAAAGTCGAGGAGATGATGAGCAGTGACTGCCGAACACGATGATGGGCGGGGGGTCTGATAAATGGAGAACTATGAGGCGATAGGTGGGGGGATCTGGTAAGTGGGAAACACTGAAAAGATGGGCAGCTGGGGTCTGGTGAATGGGGAACACTGAGGACATAGACAGCAGCTGTCCAATGAATGGAGAAGAGTGAGGAGATGATGGGCAGCGGGGTTCTGGTGAATGGGGAACACTGAGGAGATGATGGGCAGCGGGGTTCTGGTGAATAGGGAACACAGAGGAGATGATGGGCAGCGGGGTTCTGGTGAATGGGGAACACTGAGGAGATGATGGGCAGCGGGGTTCTGGTGAATAGGGAACACTGAGGAGATGGGCAGCAGAGGCCTAGTGAATAGGGAACATTGAGGAGATGATGGGCAGCGGGGTTCTGGTGAATAGGGAACATTGAGGAGATGATGGGCAGTGGGGTTCTGGTGAATAGGGAACATTGAGGAGATGATGGGCAGCGGGGTTCTGGTGAATAGGGAACACCGAGGAGATGATGGGCAGCGGGGTTCTGGTGAATAGGGAACATTGAGGAGATGATGGGCAGTGGGGTTCTGGTGAATAGGGAACATTGAGGAGATGATGGGCAGCGGGGTTCTGGTGAATAGGGAACACCGAGGAGATGATGGGCAGCGGGGTTCTGGTGAATAGGGAACATTGAGGAGATGATGGGCAGTGGGGTTCTGGTGAATAGGGAACACAGAGGAGATGATGGGCAGCTGGGTTCTGGTGAATAGGCAACATTGAGGAGATGATGGGCAGTGGGGTTCTGGTGAATAGGGAACACAGAGGAGATGATGGGCAGCGAGGTTCTGGTGAATAGGGAACACAGAGGAGATGATGGGCAGCGGGGTTCTGGTGAATAGGGAACATTGAGGAGATGATGGGCAGTGGGGTTCTGGTGAATAGGGAACATTGAGGAGATGATGGGCAGCGAGGTTCTGGTGAATAGGGAACACAGAGGAGATGATGGGCAGCGGGGTTCTGGTGAATAGGGAACACCGAGGAGATGATGGGCAGTGGGGTTCTGGTGACCGGATAAGGATTTTACCTTTGCAAATATGACGGCTTGTGCCGGATAGCACACCGACACACCCAACGCTGTCAGGCCTACGGGGTACACAACCTTCTTCAGCCTGGATCCTGCGCAGAGCAGACACATCAGTTACAATTATGAACAGGTCACAGAATGAATGAACTAAACACGGGAGCTCAATGGACATTTTCTGCTACTTGAATGATGAAAGTTTGATTTTGAATGTTAGGTGTAAATCTCCATCATTGTGTCCCACACTGTCTGCCTATGGCCGCACCCACAGGTTAGGGTGAGCGATGTTTCAGAACCCCGTAATGACACTAAACTCTGTCACAACCCAACATACTTAAAGGAGAAGTATCCCCATCATTTCTAATTCATTGTGGAACCCCCCAGTAAAATAAGTGCATGGAGTACTTGGCCCCTTCCTGATCTGTGCTGTGCTTGCCGAGCTAGCATAGTCCACACCGCACCCCTTCCACCCACCACTGTTCAACCATTCCGCTTAGTAGGAGATCGGCAGCTACACTAATAGCTGCTCTCCTATGCACAGCATGTTGGTGCTTTCCATTGAATCCCCGCCCACAGCCATTAAAGTGGAAGTGATATGCTGAAAATTGATGACAGGCAGTTTGTTTTTTAATAGCAAAAAGATATTGTCCAAGTCTCTGCTGCACTATCTATGCACGAAGCTGCGAGTGTGCCCGGCCACACTGCACACATGGGGGAAGAATGGTTGGAGGAACACAACAACGAGGTGATGACTCCGCCTCCAAATTCTCCAGATCTCAGTCCAATCGATCATCTGTGGGATGTGCTGGAAGAACAAGTCCGATCCATGGAGGCCGATCACCTCACAACGCACAGGACTTAAAGGATCTGCTACTGACGGCTCGGCGCCGGATACCACAGCACACCTTTTGGGGGGGGGGGGGAGTCATCCAGATTCCACAGCATACATTGGGAGGTCTAGTGGAGTCCATGCCGGGACGGGTCAGGAGAAGGGGGGACCTCCTAAATATTAGGCGGGTGGTTATAATGTTATGGCTGATCGGTGTATGGTGTTCCTATAGAAGGTATTTTGTAATCAGCTGGTCAAAAACGTACGATCTGCCTATCTTGCACAGGCAGACCGTACTTGTTTTTTTTTAAGTACCTGACAACCATCGCAAAACAAAAGTCTTGCGATGGTTGTAAGGTGTGTCCCCAGCCTAAGGTCACGGGAGGGCACAAACTAGCGTCCTTCCGTCACCCAAAGCTCAGTATAGTTGAAGCTCGCCATATACTGAGACCGCTGCAGCCGGATCCCGACATTACTATCGAGATCCGCCCAGCTGCGTGATTGACAGCTGGCTCTGCCTATCTAGAGGCAGAGCCAGCTGTACCCGCCCCCTCCCCCGTCCGTTCCGCCAGTCAGCGCTGGAGGATCGCAGCGGGGGGTGGGGGGCTAGGAATCCCTGCAGGGAGCCGTGAGTGACAGTCACCACTCTCTGTAAGGATACATCGGGAAGCGTGAGCGAGCTCCGGTATGTGTTCCCGATCTATAGAGCCGACCTGGGACAGTCTCATTGTCACACGTCGGCTCCAACTATGAGGGCGAGTGAAAATCTGTACTGCAACTGTAACAGAATAGGATCTTCTTGGCTCTCTGATATTGATTTCAATGAAATGTATTAAATGTATAAACCAAAGTACTGAACACATGATCACCTCTGCGGGCCAGAACCAGGCCTGCTAATCCGCTGATTGTGATGACGCCCAAACGCGGCAGGAACTCTGGAGGCGGGTTTTTTAGGTAGACGTAACTGTCTGTAAAAAAAAACAAAAAAACAGTGATAAATATTTATATTATATAAACAATGAAAAGAGAAAAACTAGTAAGCGCTTCTCTCTCCGACGGCCGCATCTCCACACTCACCTTGTGTGAACTGAATCGCTTCCACAACTCCGTTCTTAACGGCGGCGCCGGCGCTCTGCGTGAAAGAAGATTTACAGAGAATAATACATTAAAGTGAACTTATTATTTGGGAACTCAGCACAGGGATGGTGGGAGCCCCTCATAATGGGCACAGCGGGGGTACAGACCCGGGAACTCAGCACAGGGATGGGGGGAGCTCCTCATAATGGGCACAGCGGGGGTACAGACCCGGGAACTCAGCACAGGGATGGGGGGAGCTCCTCATAATGGGCACAGCGGGGGTACAGACCCGGGAACTCAGCACAGGGATGGGGGGAGCTCCTCATAATGGGCACAGCGGGGGTACAGACCCGGGAACTCAGCACAGGGATGGGGGGAGCTCCTCATAATGGGCACAGCGGGGGTACAGACCCGGGAACTCAGCACAGGGATGGGGGGAGCTCCTCATAATGGGCACAGCGGGGGTACAGACCCGGGAACTCAGCACAGGGATGGGGGGAGCTCCTCATAATGGGCACAGCGGGGGTACAGACCCGGGAACTCAGCACAGGGATGGGGGGAGCTCCTCATAATGGGCACAGCGGGGGTACAGACCCGGGAACTCAGCACAGGGATGGGGGGAGCTCCTCATAATGGGCACAGCGGGGGTACAGACCCGGGAACTCAGCACAGGGATGGGGGGAGCTCCTCATAATGGGCACAGCGGGGGTACAGACCCGGGAACTCAGCACAGGGATGGGGGGAGCTCCTCATAATGGGCACAGCGGGGGTACAGACCCGGGAACTCAGCACAGGGATGGGGGGAGCTCCTCATAATGGGCACAGCGGGGGTACAGACCCGGGAACTCAGCACAGGGATGGGGGGAGCTCCTCATAATGGGCACAGCGGGGGTACAGACCCGGGAACTCAGCACAGGGATGGGGGGAGCTCCTCATAATGGGCACAGCGGGGGTACAGACCCGGGAACTCAGCACAGGGATGGGGGGAGCTCCTCATAATGGGCACAGCGGGGGTACAGACCCGGGAACTCAGCACAGGGATGGGGGGAGCTCCTCATAATGGGCACAGCGGGGGTACAGACCCGGGAACTCAGCACAGGGATGGGGGGAGCTCCTCATAATGGGCACAGCGGGGGTACAGACCCGGGAACTCAGCACAGGGATGGGGGGAGCTCCTCATAATGGGCACAGCGGGGGTACAGACCCGGGAACTCAGCACAGGGATGGGGGGAGCTCCTCATAATGGGCACAGCGGGGGTACAGACCCGGGAACTCAGCACAGGGATGGGGGGAGCTCCTCATAATGGGCACAGCGGGGGTACAGACCCGGGAACTCAGCACAGGGATGGGGGGAGCTCCTCATAATGGGCACAGCGGGGGTACAGACCCGGGAACTCAGCACAGGGATGGGGGGAGCTCCTCATAATGGGCACAGCGGGGGTACAGACCCGGGAACTCAGCACAGGGATGGGGGGAGCTCCTCATAATGGGCACAGCGGGGGTACAGACCCGGGAACTCAGCACAGGGATGGGGGGAGCTCCTCATAATGGGCACAGCGGGGGTACAGACCCGGGAACTCAGCACAGGGATGGGGGGAGCTCCTCATAATGGGCACAGCGGGGGTACAGACCCGGGAACTCAGCACAGGGATGGGGGGAGCTCCTCATAATGGGCACAGCGGGGGTACAGACCCGGGAACTCAGCACAGGGATGGGGGGAGCTCCTCATAATGGGCACAGCGGGGGTACAGACCCGGGAACTCAGCACAGGGATGGGGGGAGCTCCTCATAATGGGCACAGCGGGGGTACAGACCCGGGAACTCAGCACAGGGATGGGGGGAGCTCCTCATAATGGGCACAGCGGGGGTACAGACCCGGGAACTCAGCACAGGGATGGGGGGAGCTCCTCATAATGGGCACAGCGGGGGTACAGACCCGGGAACTCAGCACAGGGATGGGGGGAGCTCCTCATAATGGGCACAGCGGGGGTACAGACCCGGGAACTCAGCACAGGGATGGGGGGAGCTCCTCATAATGGGCACAGCGGGGGTACAGACCCGGGAACTCAGCACAGGGATGGGGGGAGCTCCTCATAATGGGCACAGCGGGGGTACAGACCCGGGAACTCAGCACAGGGATGGGGGGAGCTCCTCATAATGGGCACAGCGGGGGTACAGACCCGGGAACTCAGCACAGGGATGGGGGGAGCTCCTCATAATGGGCACAGCGGGGGTACAGACCCGGGAACTCAGCACAGGGATGGGGGGAGCTCCTCATAATGGGCACAGCGGGTGTACAGACCCGGGAACTCAGATGTCTAGTCCACTGGGTATGGCAGGTAACTCTGCAGATTGCACAGAATACACGACAACACTGGATTTCTGCCAGTATCAATAGGCATATGTTGCATTTATTGTAGGAAGAAAGCAACTCGCTTTTACTGGTACATTTATGATACCAAAAGGGAGATAGTTTGTACACATCGAGCAGCGGCTGGTGGTGATTTGGGAAGGGATGTCGCGTTTCTGCGCTTACCTGACCCCATGTCACAATGGGTGATAATGTTGTGCGCACAGCAGTGACGGAGTGCTGCACACGGCCCGGCTCTTCTTCAATGAACCTGGATACCCGGGGAGGAACAGAATATACCGATAGCTGAAACAGACGGATGGAGTGTAAATCAGGGAAATCCAAAAATATATAATCGCACCGACGCATAACATATCTGCGTGTCAGATCTCACCTCTCACCTTGTGCTACAACGGGGGGGGGGGGGTGGGGC
>NW_017308433.1:52546-53490 GCF_000935625.1 Nanorana parkeri | reverse complement strand
CGGGGGGGGGGGGGGGGAATACTTCCTTCCTCCACACATGACAAAAGAAATTGCAACTACCGCCAATTTTATTTCTTATCAGATTTCTCATTACAGAACTGGGGCCGATGATGCGACTACGCTAAAATCTGACACTCCCACTTAGCAAGCAATACAACTGCCTATCTCACAAACCTACAGCACAGAAGCAGGTAAGAGCCTTCAAGTACCCAGAAAACCTGAGTTTATAGAGCTGCCCTGGCCAGGATTCTATTTATTCTCCTGAATGTTATGCCGGGCACACACCTTACAAGACTTTTGTCTTGCGAGGGTTGTAAGGTAATTTAAAAAACGTACGATCTGCCTATCTTGCATAGGCAGATCGTACTTGCGATGATCGCAAGCCGCGCCCCCCTGAGGGACGGGCTTCCAGTGACCGCAATGCCGAACGTGCACTGCGCACACCGGCCCGTCCGGCTTTTATCGTACGAACATGCCACACACCCGCCGAACGTCGTACGATGCTCGGCGGGTTTTCGAACATGTTCGTAAGTTTAAAGTCGTGCGACCGCACAGTAGTAGAGGTCACGCGGCTTCCACACACCTTACCATAATCGTACGATTGCGGGATTTCCCGCCATTATCGTACGATTATCGGAAGGTGTGTGGGGACCTTAAGTGTCAATGATAAAATAATAATATACAATGTACAGTGATAAAAGCAAAGTGCGAGCTGACTGATATAAAGGAGAATATGGCCACCTGGTGAGGACTCAGACGGTTTCCTTTTGGCTCCCGGTCAGACACCGCGTACAGGCTGTAGGAGGTGAGGGCCAGGCCGGCCGGCAATGCTGCCAGCTTAAAGATCTGCAAAGAAAGAAAACAACGCTGAGTGTGCTATAACAGAGAGAGAGAGAGAGAGAGGAGGGGGGAGAGAGAGGAGGGAGGGAGAGAGAGAGAGTATA
>NW_017308433.1:52139-52390 GCF_000935625.1 Nanorana parkeri | reverse complement strand
TGTAACAATTTATTGTTACATTGTATGTGGATCGGGGGAGACCTTCCATCTGAAGATGACGGGTATTTCTATGTTATCAGAGGTTTTCCTTCTTATCTCTGTCACATCCAATCATCTCTTTCCTCCTCCCTCAGCTGAGACTTTTGTTGATTTTTGTAATTATTTGTTACGTTTTTCAATGTCTCATAAGAAGATAATATGAGAAAGTAATTTTTGTTTCCAATCTGCGGGTGACTCTGCCGCGCTTTGTA
>NW_017308433.1:49265-52115 GCF_000935625.1 Nanorana parkeri | reverse complement strand
CCGAAATGCGTTGGCTTTCTGTTCTGAACTCTCGTCATGAGAATGAAACATTTCCTGGACTCATTGAAGCTTTGTGATGTTTTTATCCTTTATACATTCTCCACAGTTATGTCGGGGGATGGGATCACAGGGGACACCGATGGAAGCTGTAGAGCTGGGACGGAGGGGAGGTTGGGGACACGTGAGTCCCTCTGTTTCTGCAGAGTATTGGCCGGTTTAATATACACTATATTACCAGAAGTATTGGGACGCCTTTACACGCACATGAACTCTAATGGCCCCCCAGTCTTAGTCCGTAAAGTTCAGTATTGGTTTGGCTCCGCCCTTTGCTGCTATAACAGCTCCGCCTCTTCTGGGAAGGCGTCCACAAGGTTTAGGAGTGTGTCTATGGGAATGTTGGACCATTTGTGAGGTCAGGTACTGATGTTGGGGGAGGGGCTCGCAGTCTCCGCTCTAATTCATCCCAAAGGTGTTCTATGGGGTTGAGGTCAGGACTCTGTGCGGCCAGTCACGTTCCTCCGCCCCAAACTCCCCCATCCGTGTCTTTATGGACCTTGCTTTGCGCACTGGTGCGCAGTCATGTTGGGACAGGAAGGGGCCGTCCCCAAACTCCTCCCACAAAGCTGGGAGCATGAAATTGTCCAAAATGTCTTGGTGTGCTGATGCCTTAAGAGTTCCCTTCACTGGAACTAAGGGGCCAAGCCCAACCCCTGAAAAACAACCCCACACCATAATCCCCCCTCCACCAAACTTTACACTTGGCACAATGCAGTCAGGCAAGTACCGTTCTCCTGGCAACCGCCAAACCCAGACACGTCCATCGGATTGCCAGACAGAGAAGCGTGATTGGTCACTCCAGAGAACACGTCTCCACTTCTCTAGAGTCCAGTGGCGGCGTGCTTTACACCACGGCATCCCACGCTTTGCATTGCACTTGGTGATGTAAGGCTTGGATGCAGCTGCTCGGCCATGGAAACCCATTCCATGAAGCTCTCTACGCACTGTTGTTGTGCCAATCTGACGGCCGCATGGAGTTTGGAGGTCTGTAGCTATTGGCTCTGCAGACAGTTGGTGACTTCTGCGCACTGTGCGCTTCAGCGTGCGCTGACCCCGCTCTGTCATGTGACGTGGCCGACCACTTCCTGGCTGAGTTGCTGGTGTTCCCAGTCACCACCACTTTGTTATAATCCCAGTAACAGGCGACCGCGGCGGAATATTTAGTAGCCGGGAAATGTCACGGACGGACTTATTGCGCAGGTGACAACCCATCACGGTACCACGCTTGTAGTCACCGAGCTCCTGAGAGCGACCGGTTCTCTCACCGATGTCTGTAGAAGCGTCTGCATGCCGAGGTGCCTCATCCTATACACCGGGGGCCATGGAGGGGATTGGAGGACCTGGATCACATGATATGCAAGGAGGGCCCAATACTTTTGGCAATATAGTGTATTTACAGACCTGACAGGGTCACTTTAAAGCAGGGGTAGTCAACTCTAACCATCATAGAGGGGGGAGGGCAGTATGGGGTCCCATGTGGTGCTAGAGAAGGGGTGCAAGGTCAGGTGACAGGATATTGGGGGAGGGGCAGTGTAGGGTTCTGGGGAAGGCTGGAGATGAGGTGCCAGGGCAGTGGAGGAAGGGCAGTATGGGGGACATAAGGGTGACAGGACATTAGGGAAAGGGGGTCAGGGGAACCAATGATCGTTTGAGGTCAGGTGACAGAACATTGGGGAGCACCGTGTGGGTCAGGTGACAGAACTGTGCTGGGGGGGGGAATGTGTCATGTCACAGCTCTCACAGCCAGCACTCACCTTGGACACCATGACACTTCCTCCCTCCGCCCCTCACCCTGTACGACTCCCCGGCAGGGACAATTCTCTAACACTTCCCCGTCACGTGACCAGAGTCCGCTTCACTTCCAGCCAATGCCGCATCGGGGGCGGGACCTAGCGGAGACCCTGCACAGCAGCGCGTAACAAAAATCCAGGGCGTGTCGCTCAGCATCTAGAAAGGAAGCCGATTGGTGTCTGATAACAGTCCCGCCCAAATGTCATGCGCACGTGACTGCAAACGGCATTGGCGTGCTGCGTGTGCTGAATGAGGCGTGTGAGTGTCACCATGGTAACTGGGCGGTGCGCGGTGAGGTGTCACCATGGTAACTGTGTGGCGTTCGATGAGGGGAGGTGTACTGCGGAGCTGGGTGAGCTATTTTATCAGCATCCGGTAGATACTTATATCTGTGAACTGACTTATCAGCCAGAGGGGTTGTCATCCTGTGCACTTCCTGGGGGGGGGTGACAACGCTATGCCATGGTTCCAGCCTCCTCATGATGTGGAAGGTTGAGGCTGGCAGCAGTTGCCACCGTCCCTGCTGTGCCATTTGGATTTTAGGACTGGCCTAACAGAATGGCAAATCAATTGGCTTCTTTAAAGGCCCCCGGCCTATGACTGGACAGTGAGAGGAGAAGCAGCACAGTGATGAACCCATCTCTCTGTCATTCTGCTCTCTCCTCCTATCAGCATGCCTCTGGTCATGTGCTGTATGGGGGGTATGTAAGGGGCTAATATCACCTCCAGGAAATGGCCCGGCTTGTATATAGAACTCTGACCTTCATGTTGTATTATTGATGAGTTCTATCGGAAGATACAACTTTATGTCATCATTGATTGGACGGCTGACATTCAACCAGACCTGTGTGCAAAGGAGTTGGAGAAAGCTGACAGCAGCCAGGGGGGGGCGGTGGCCAAAGCAGAACTCCGCCTCCAGCACTGCCCACCACTACAATGGTGCCTGTTGGCTGATCCAGTCACCCTCCAATGGAGCGTCCCTCATCCCATGACTTCTTGCCC
>NW_017308433.1:48757-49161 GCF_000935625.1 Nanorana parkeri | reverse complement strand
TGCTCCTTGTGTCCTCAACGCTGCAAGAAATGACGCTCATGCAGTGACATCGGCACCGACCTCCGCCCAATCCTCCTGCGGGGTCCCGGCCGGCACGATAACCCGCCCCCACGGGAAGGGTCCATGACATGCTGGGCTCACTGTGGGTGGGTCACAAGTTGCTGGCCGGGGATCCGGGCTGTACGGGTACTTCCGGCCCCCGGCTGTGTTCAGTTCTCCCCCCTGCTGTACATAATCATAGAGATGAACAGAGAGCTGTGCGGGGCCCGATCCCTCATCTGAGATCCCCCTGCTGTACATAATCATAGAGAGCTGTGCGGGGCCCGATCCCTCATCTGACACCCCCCTGCTGTACATAATCATAGAGAGCTGTGCGGGGCCCGATCCCTCATCTGACACCCCCC
>NW_017308433.1:45552-47516 GCF_000935625.1 Nanorana parkeri | reverse complement strand
CCCCCGCTCCCTATTTATGTTTTATGCCCTATATTCGAGGTGATTTCTGGCGGGTCATGTGACCTCCTTGTGTCCTCAACGCTGCAAGAAATGACGCTCATGCAGTGACATCGGCACCGACCTCCGCCCAATCCTCCTGCGGGGTCCCGGCCGGCACGATAACCCGCCCCCACGGGAAGGGTCCATGACATGCTGGGCTCACTGTGGGTGGGTCACAAGTTGCTGGCCGGGGATCCGGGCTGTACGGGTACTTCCGGCCCCCGGCTGTGTTCAGTTCTCCCCCCTGCTGTACATAATCATAGAGATGAACAGAGAGCTGTGCGGGGCCCGATCCCTCATCTGAGATCCCCCTGCTGTACATAATCATAGAGAGCTGTGCGGGGCCCGATCCCTCATCTGACACCCCCCTGCTGTACATAATCATAGAGAGCTGTGCGGGGCCCGATCCCTCATCTGACACCCCCCTGCTGTACATAATCATAGAGAGCTGTGCGGGGCCCGATCCCTCATCTGACACCCCCCTGCTGTACATAATCATAGAGAGCTGTGCGGGGCCCGATTCCTCATCTGACATCCCCCTGCTGTACATAATCATAGAGAGCTGTGCGGGGCCCGATCCCTCATCTGACATCCCCCCGCTGTACATAATCATAGAGAGCTGTGCGGGGCCCGATCCCTCATCTGACATCCCCCCGCTGTACATAATCATAGAGAGCTGTGCGGGGCCCGGTCCCTCATCTGACATCCCCCCCGCTGTACATAATCATAGAGAGCTGTGCGGGGCCCGATCCCTCATCTGACACCCCCCTGCTGTACATAATCATAGAGAGCTGTGCGGGGCCCGATTCCTCATCTGACATCCCCCTGCTGTACATAATCATAGAGAGCTGTGCGGGGCCCGATCCCTCATCTGACACCCCCCTGCTGTACATAATCATAGAGAGCTGTGCGGGGCCCGATCCCTCATCTGACATCCCCCCGCTGTACATAATCATAGAGAGCTGTGCGGGGCCCGGTCCCTCATCTGACATCCCCCCCGCTGTACATAATCATAGAGAGCTGTGCGGGGCCCGATCCCTCATCTGACATCCCCCCGCTGTACATAATCATAGAGAGCGGTGCGGGGCCCGATCCCTCATCTGACACCCCCCTGCTGTACATAATCATAGAGAGCTGTGCGGGGCCCGATCCCTCATCTGACATCCCCGGAGCCGCTCATCCTGTCACACGGCACGTAGATATGTGAGAACGGAGGCAGAAAGGAGAACGCTTCTATATTTTCCTTCCAGGTCGAATGTAATGTTTGACAGATACCCCCATATGGCCACTAGGTGGCGCTGAGGAGCACAAGAAAGGAATGTGCTGTTCTCAGCTCCATCTAGTGGCCGTAGTTCGGTATTACATTCAATGCAGAAAGAAAATATAAATAACAACATTCGTATTTCCCTCCAGTGTGCGTAACCATCTCATGAACGGCTCCGAGAATCGTCTATAAATACGCCCCATTGTGATAAAACCGAGTCCCGAAAAGTAACACTTCTGATAATCATTTTATTGAACACGCAGATCTTTACGGTATAAAACAAAAAGAAAAGTGAAAGTATGTTTTTTCATCAATAATTGTTGCGAGACTTTCACTGTTGCTCACATGTCTGGGCCCGCTTGCTGCATGTATGTCTGGGCCCGCTTGCTGCATGTATGCGAGGGCCTACTTGCCTTGGCACCTCCTGTCTAGAATCTTTTGGAGTCAGGGGGGCACCTACAGGCACCACTGCTTATCGTACATCAGGACTCTGCCCCGGCTCAGCTATGGTCCTCAGCCTGCCTCTCACCTACCCTCCGAGGACTTGAAGTTCCTATGGAAGTACAGACCTTGTAGCAGTTACTTGGACACAGAACATTGGGTTGTTTAGTGTGTGTGTGTGTGTGTGTGTGTGTGTGTGTGTGTGTGTGTGTGTGTGTGT
>NW_017308433.1:41975-45512 GCF_000935625.1 Nanorana parkeri | reverse complement strand
CCCCCTACGTTATTCACCACCTGAGGCCATTTTCATCCTGGAGTGGAAGGCCTACTGACATCATTTTTCACTTGGTGGACGGTGGCTGGATCCCGGACCTCACTCTCAGTGGTTGGTGGGCTGCAAGCCAGAGGGTCCCGCTCAGCTCTAAGCATCCCAGTGATGTCAATGATCCCAGAGCTCTGGGATGCTGTGGCCAACCCCAGCACCACCCAGCTGCACCCCCAATGAGATGCCACTTGAGGCAACAGTCATGATAGGCCGGGCCCTGTACCATGAATTAAGGGTTTCCCGGGGTCCCCAAAAGTGCTCTAGAGGGGGATGAATAGCCAAACTGTAGGGATGTTGTGGCCCCTGGTTGTGGCCCCAGGTTGCAGTTGGCAGGGCCGGCCTTAGGCCTTTAGGCGCCCTGTGCGAGAAAGCTTTACAGCGCCCCTCAGTGGCCACACCCATTTATCACCCATATTTTTGGTAAAATATAAAAAGACGGGGTCACGTCAGGTAAATAGACACCAAACATGCGGACGAGGGAGCGCTGTCATATCGGATGGCCAGCACCCAGCGGTGAGGGGGAGAGAAGCCGCCCCCAGGACGAGCTGTGTCGGCCGCACGGCGCCCTTGTTGCCATGGCGCTCTGTGCGGCCGCACTGCTCGCACACCCCTAAGGCCGGCCCTGGCGGTTGGTGTACTTTGGTACGGGAAACAGTTTATCATTCTTTTTACATTTTATCTTTGTCGAGACTTTTTTGTTTGTTGGAGGACACGGCTTTGGCATTAGATCATTGCCTCCTGGGTATAGTGCCACCTGCAGGAGTAGGACACTAGGTACAACTAAATAACAAGACAACCTGGGGTGACCCCCCATCGCCCCCCAACACTGTGTGACAACTGGATAATGTAGATCCTGATAGTCTCCCCAGGACTGTCATCAAGTGCACATGTGTGCGTTCTGAGAGTGTCTTGCCATGTGCAGGTTCTGCTGCAACATTTTTTTGGGGGTGGGGGATAGAGAAGGGATCGGGTATGACCCCTTTTCATGTTTTTTTTATTTCTGTATCCATTCGGGAAGATTCCCATACACTTCCTGTCCCAGAAACACAGCAGGAAGTAAGAGGAAATCTGTCGAAAGGGAGGGGATATCCACTGTCACCAAAACAGGCTTCCCCATTGGAGGATTTCCCCTCGCCTCCTATTCTGGGAGCAAGTTAAAGAAATTTGGAATTTCCTACCACTCTCTGTATTGACAGTGACCAGGACCAATAGGAAGTGGGAATCTCCTCAGCGGGGACACACAGGCAGCAGGAAGAGCCTGCAGACAATAGAAGCAACACTTCCCTTACTAGCAGTGTTTCTATACAAGCCGAGAATATGGTTTTAGTTCAATTCAAGAGAAGCCAACGCATTTCGAGGGGTTGAAAGCGTCCCCCTTCTTCAGGGCTGTGTAAGAATAGAGGAATGGGTTCTGGGCTCATTGGTTCCTGAACTAGAATGGAACTAATCTTTACACAAGGTACATTATCTGTCCTTACACACTTTAGTCCTTTTCAGCCCTGAAGAAGGGGGACTCTTGCCATCCGGAATCATGTTGGCTTCACTTGGCCTGACCCTTCCACTCTCCATCCAAAACTTAAAACAATAAAGTTTTGGTATTACTTACACTTTGATTGGGCGCCCCGGGCACAGGTACCCCCTGTCCTTGTCACCTGACCTCCTATATGGTTTCCCTCTCTAGCCCCACAGGTACCCCCTGTCCTTGTCACCTGACCTCCTATATGGTTCCCCTCTCTAGCCCCACAGGTACCCCCTGTCCTTGTCACCTGACCTCCTCTAGGGTTCCCCTTTCCAGCCCCCAAGTGTACCCCCTGTCCTTGTCACCTGACCTCCTATATGGTTCCCCTTCCCAGCCCCACAGGTACCCCCTGTCCTCGTCACCTGACCTCCTACATGGTTCCCCAGCCCCACAGGTACTCCCTATCCTTGTCACCTGACCTCCTACAAGGTTCCCCTCTCCAGCCCCACAGGTACCCCCTGTCCTTGTCACCTGACCTCCTACATGGTTCCCCTCACTAGCCCCACAGGTACCCCCTGTCCTTGTCACCTGACCTCCTATATGGTTCCCCTCTCTAGCCCCACAGGTACCCCCTGTCCTTGTCACCTGACGTCCTATATGGTGCCCCACAGATACCCCCTGTCCTCGTCACCTGACCTTCCCAATGACTCCCCTCTCCAGCCCCCGGCGGCTCTTCTTGTCCCCGTGGTCTACATAAAAACAGTTACAAAATCCATAAATAAAATGTCCGGCCGCGTCACAGTTTATAGGCGAGTAAAGTGCGAGCTGCAGAAGGCGGGACGTACGTTTCTTTATATCCATTATTAGCAATATTTGAGAATTCAGTATAAATCACATATATACATTAATACTTCATAGATATAAGTACAGAGGGATGACCTACCGCCGCCGTACCTGGCCGTCATGCATCATACAGAACATACGGCATCAGTGTCCTATAGAATTCTAGTGCATTGTTCTATGTCACCGGCCTGGATGTGTGACGCTACAAACGTGGTGCCTGCGCTGGTCCCATTCACTGGTGACCGGGCTTCTCAGGGGAACAGACATTGTCCCGGTCATAATAAAGCAGTCTGGAAGAGCATCATCCTCGGGGGGGTTGGGGGATCCCAGTCAGGGTTCACTCTCAGGATACTGCACACTGCCAGCCTCTGATTGGCATCTTCCAATAGGCAAGTAGAGGCTCAGAGTGAGTATTACCACCTAAAACAGACCCTACACCAGTGGTGGGGAACCTCCGGCACTCCAGCTGTGCCAAAACTACAAATCCCAACATGCATCTGCCTCTGGGAGTTATGCCTGTAGCTGTCAGAGCCTTGCAATGCCTCATGGGACTTGTAGTTCCAAAACAGCCGGAGTGCCGAGGTTCCCCACCACTGGACTATACTAAAAATCAGCCTGCAGTGTGTAGGAATGACCCTGTGCCTGAAACACCCAACGTGACCTATGACCTTCAAAGAGCTATTCTTAAAGTGAACCTGCCAGTAGCAGAATGTGTGTATGAATAAATCCCACGTCACGATATACAGCAACTGTATCATTGGTCAGAAACGCTCCACATTTTATCATTAAAAAGCCGTCCGTGGGGGACTTTGAATAGGCTGAGATGTCATTGGTCTGCTGCAGACAGGACGAGGATTTCCCCAGTCTCCCCCCAGTGATCAGACTGCTGCAGGCAGGAGGATGCATTTCCCCAGTCTCCCCTCCTCCAGTGATCAGTCTGCTGCAGGCAGGTGGAAGCATTTCCTCAGTCTCCCCTCCCCCAGCAATCAGTCTGCTGCAGGCAGGAATAAGCATTTCCTCCGTCTCCCTTCCCTATATGACATTTGTGAACACAGCCAAGAACTATGCACAGACACCGGGATTTACATGATCGCGTCATCTCTGAGCCGCTATCTTGGTCCAGGAAGTAGACAGTGATCCTGGATGAGGCCTGAGGAGAGAGAAGCAGATGAAGGCATTGCCGG